>NW_006795130.1:2872666-2875402 GCF_000442215.2 Lipotes vexillifer | reverse complement strand
GCCCTCCAGCGACCTACACGCCGAGGCAGGGCCAAGTCGAAAGCTGAGCCCCTGTGAGCTGTGAGAACAAAGAAGAAAAAGGGAAATCTCTCCCAGCAGCCTCAGAAACAGCGGATTAAAGCTACACAATCAATTTGATGTACCCTGCCTCTGTGGAATACATGAATAGACAGCGAATCATCCCAAATTGAGGAGGCGGACTTCTAGAGCAAGATCTATGATTTTTTCCCCTTTTCCTCTTTTTGTGAATGTGTATGTGTATGCTTCTGTGTGAGATCTTGTCTGTATAGGTTTGCTTCCACCATTTGTCCCAGCGTTCTATCCGACCATTGTTTTTTTTTTTTTAATTTTTTTCTTAATAATTAATTTTAATTTAAAGAACTCTATTATACTTTACCTTCTTTCTATCTTTCCTTCCTTCCTTCCCTTTTTGAGACAACGAATCGTCCCAAATTGAGGAGGTGGACTTGGAGAGCAAGTTTTATGATTTTTTCCACTTTACCTCTTTTTGTGAGGGTATATGTGTATGCTTCTATGTAAGATTTTGTCTCTATAACTTTGCTTCCACCATTTGTCCTAAGGTTCTATCCGTCCCTTTTCTTTTCTCTAAATAATTATTTTTTCAATTCAATAACTTTATTATACTTTATTATATTTTACTATATCTTCTTTCTTTCTGTATTTTTTCCTTCCTTCCCTCATTCCTTCCTTCCTTCCCTCCTCCCTCCCTCCCTCCCTCCTTTCTTTCCTTATTGCCTTCTTCCTTTCTTTTCTTCTTTCTTTCTTCCTTCCCTCCTTCCTTCCTTCCCTCATTTCTTTCTTGCTTTCTTTCTTTCTTTCCTATTTCCCCATACTTCTGCTAATTCTCTCTACTTTCTCTCCCTTTTATTCTGAGCCAAGTGGATGAAAGGCTCTTGCTGCTCCAGCCAGGAGTCAGGACTCTGCCTCTGAGGTGGGAGAGCCAACTTCAGAACACTCGTCAAGAAGAGACCTCCCAGCCCCACATAATATCAAACGGCGAAAATCTCCCAGAGATCTCCATCTCAACACCAGCACCCAGCTTCACTCAACGACCAGCAAGCTACAGTGCTGGACAACCTATGCCAACCATATAGCAAGACAGGAACACAACCCCACCCACTAGCAGAGAGGCTGCCTAAAATCATAATAAGTCCACAGACACCCCAAAACACACCACCAGACGTGGACCTGCCCACTAGAGAGACAAGATCTAGCCTCATACACCACAACACAGGCACTAGTCCCCACCACCAGGAAGCCTACACAACCCACTGAACCAACCTTAGCCACTGGAAACAGACATCAAAAACAATGGGAGCTACAGCCTACACAACCCACTGAACCAACCTTAGCCACTGGAAACAGACATCAAAAACAACGGGAGCTACAAACTTGCAGCCTGCAAAAAGGTGAACCCAATCACAGTAAGATAAGCAAAATGAGAAGACAGAAAAACACACAGCAGGTGAAGGAGCAAGATAAAAAGGCACCAGACCTAACAAATCTTGGAAATAGAATGGACAAAATGCAAGAAGCAGTTAACAAGGACCTAGAAGAAATAAAGATGAAACAGACAATGATGAACAACACAATAAATGAAATGAAAAATACTCTAGATGGGATCAATAGCAGAATAAATGAGGCAGAAGAACGGATAAGTGACCTGGAAGATAAAATAGTGGAAATAACTACTGCAGAGCAGAATAAAGAAAAAAGAATGAAAAGAACTGAGGACAGTCTCAGAGACCTCTGGGACAACATTAAACGCACCAACATTCGAATTATAGGGGTTCCAGAAGAAGAAGAGAAAAAGAAAGGGACTGAGAAAATATTTGAAGAGATTATAGTTGAAAACTTCCCTAATATGGGAAAGGAAATAGTTAATCAAGTCCAGGAAGCACAGAGAGTCCCATACAGGATAAATTCAAGGAGAAATACGCCAAGACACATATTAATCAAACTGTCAAAAACTAAATACAAAGAAAGCATATTAAAAGCAGCAAGGGAAAAACAACAAATAACACACAAGGGAATCCCCATAAGGTTAACAGCTGATCTCTCAGCAGAAACTCTACAAGCCAGAAGGGAGTGGCAGGACATACTGAAAGTGATGAAGGAGAAAAACCTGCAACCAAGATTACTCTACCCAGCAAGGATCTCATTCAGATTTGATGGAGAAATTAAAACCTTTACAGACAAGCAAAAGCTGAGAGAGTTCAGCACCACCAAACCAGCTTTACAACAAATGCTAAAGGAACTGCTCTAGACAAAAACACAAGAGAAGGAAAAGTCCTATAATAACGAACCCAAAACAATTTAGAAAATGGGAATAGGAACATACATATCGATAATTACCTTAAATGTAAATGGACTAAATGCTCCCACCAAAAGACACAGATTGGCTGAATGGATACAAAAACAAGACCCATATATATGCTGTCTACAAGAGACCCACTTCAGACCTAGAGACACATACAGACTGAAAGTAAGGGGATGGAAAAAGATATTCCATGCAAATGGAAACCAAAAGAAAGCTGGAGTAGCAATTCTCATATCAGACAAAATAGACTTTAAAATAAGGACTATCAGAAGAGACAAAGAAGGACACTACATAATGATTAAGGGATCGATCCAAGAAGAAGATATAACAATTGTAAATACTTATGCCCCCAACATAGGAGCACCTCAATACATAAGGCAAATACTAACAACCAT
>NW_006795130.1:2843489-2868520 GCF_000442215.2 Lipotes vexillifer | reverse complement strand
AAAAAAAAAAGAAAGAAAGAAAGAAACAGTGCAGCAATAAAAGCAGGGTCCTGGTTCCTCCTCAAGGAATATACATAACAATACCTTTGAGGGCTTCTGTTGGAAATAAGGCCCCCACCTAGGTAGAGGAGGGTAACTTCAGGCTGTCACAAGGTTCTTGGAACACCACCCTGTTACCTCACCACCAACCAATCAGAAGAAAGCCTGCACACAGAAAATAAGGAAGACTGACCTCCTCCCCAAATGATTCTCCCTTAAAACACTTTCATGGGGCTTCCCTGGTGGCACAGTGGTTAAGAATCCACCTGCCAATGAAGGAGATACAGGTTTGAGCCCTGGTCCAGGAAGATCGCACATGCCACGGAGCACCTAAGCCTGTGCACCACAACTACTGAAGCCCACACGCCTAAAGCCCGCGCTCAGCAACAAGAGAAGCCACCGCAATGAAAGCCTGTGCACCGCAACGAAGAGTAGCCCCTGCTCGTCGCAACTAGAGAAAGCCCACGTGTAGCAACGAAGACCCAATGCAGTCATAAATAAATAAACAAACAAGTAAATAAATAAATAAAACACTTTCATGGTTAAGCAGAATCCTCAGAGTTGGTTTTTAGGCACAGGTCAGCCATCTCCCCAGATTGCCAGCCTCCTGAATAAAGTAACCTTTCCTTTCCAACCAACCTGTCTGTCAAGTATCAGCTTTTGAGCAGTGAGCAGCAGAATCTGAATTTGGTAACACTATTTGCTCAATTTTTCTATAAATCTAAAACTGTTTTAAAAAATAAATTGTGCTTTTTATTAGCTTGTTAATAATTAATAATTAAAAAAACAAACATAGGTTAAATTAAACAATGAAATGAAAATCAAAACCACCTCTTCACACCAAAATGGCTAAAATAATAAGGGTTAACAAGAGTGGAAAGAAATCTGAATCTTCCTGCACTGCTGTTGGAAATGTAAAATGGTACAGCCACTTTAAAAAACAGCCTGGCAGATCCTCAAAAGATTAAACATAGAGTTACCATATGACCCAGCAATTCTATTCCTAGAGATAGATAGGTAGGTAGGTAGGTTAGGTAGGTAGGTGGGTAGGTAGAGAGATAATCTCCAAGAGAAATTAAAACATATGTTCACTTAAAAACTTCTACATGAATGTTCATAGCAGCATTATTCATAATAGCCAAAAAGTGGAAACAACCCAAATGTATATCAACTGATAAATGGATAAATAAAATGTGATATAGTCATACCATAGAACAGTATTCTGTCATTATAAGAATGAAGTACTAATACATGCTACAACATGAATAAACCTTGAAAATATTATGCTAAGTGAAAAGGCCAGTCACAAGGACCACCTATTGTACGATTCCAATTATATGAAATATCCAGAATAGGCAAATTACAGAGATAGAAAGTAGATTAGTGGTTGCCTAGGACTGAGAGGAGGTGTGAAAGAAATAGAAAGTGACTGCTAATAGATATACCATTAATTTTGGAGGTGATAAAATATTCTAAAATTAATTGTGGTGATGGTTGTTCAACTCTGTAAAGATATTAAAAACTACTGAATTGTAAAACTTTAAACGGATGAATTGTGTGGTATGTGAATTATATCTCAATAAAGCTGTTATTTTTAAAAATCACAGTTTTCCTCTTTGCAAAACAAGGACACTGTTCCATGTCTGTGGTTTAAATTAGGTTCCCATAAACAACAGCAGCTGCCACCTGGTAAAACTAGATGGCTTCAAATGCTTGGCAAACAACTTATGTGTGTATGAGATTTTGAATAGCTGTTTTAAAAGAATACATAAGCAAGAAAATCAGGCTGTCAGGGCATTCTTACTGTCTGGCATTGTCATTTAATTCAGGACAGAATGCAATCACCATTTCTCTAATCAAGAAGCCAACAGTACTGATTATATGTATGTCCAAAGTGAATGGACACAGATAATTCACTGTGACAAAAATAAGGATGAAAATGCCACCGACATGTCACAGCAGCAGAAGTCAGAGTACAAGTGTTACGTTTGGGGCTTCGCTGGTGGCGCAGTGGTTGAGAGTCCACCTGCCGATGCAGGGGGCACGGGTTCGTGCCCCGGTCCGGGAAGATCCCACATGCCGCAGAGCAGCTGGGCCCGTGAGCCATGGCCGCTGAGCCTGCGCGTCTGGAGCCTGTGCTCCGCAACGGGAGAGGCCACAACAGTAAGAGGCCCGCATACCGCAAAAAAAAAAAAACAAAAAACACAAGTGTTACGTTTGGGTGGAAAGACAGAACAGATGAACAAGGCAGCCTGAAACGATACTTGCTGGGCACACCCTTTGCTAAACAATTACAAACATTCCCCTACATGTCTGTAGAAATCCTTCCTGTTGTTTTTTGGGCAGAGTACTCTCAGAAGCTGACTTAAAACCATCTGTTTGAAAAACAATCTGACTGTGCTCAAGGTGCAAAGAAAGCAGAGAACTAATGAACCTTTGGTGAGTGAAAAGGGGGACAGAAGGATAGGGGAAAAAGATGGGCAAGTATTTACCTTCATTAAAGAGACTTAAACACCACTCCCGAGTTGGTGATCTGAACTGGGAACAAGGGAAAAGGGAGACATGACAGCATGGTATTAATGGTTTGGGAAAGGAAGTGGTCCTTTGTGCCACTTTATTTTCTTTCCTTAAACAAAGAATTTAAATGTCCAGTTCACAGAGAGAAAAAATAGATGACCAATAAAGATAAGGAAAATGTCCTATCTCATTCATATTAAAGAAATGTAAAAGAAAAGTACTATCACCTTTTGTATCTCAGAATGCCAAGTATTTTAAGTTTTGTGAAACCAGAGCAGGTGAGGGTGAGGGGAGGGGTAAATTCTCATTCAGTCCTGGTAGAAATAAAATTAATTTGGTGGTATTTCTCAATTTAAAATGCTTATACCGGAGCTTCCCTGGTGGCGCAGTGGTTGAGAGTCCGCCTGCCGATGCAGGGGACACGGGTTCGTGTCCCTGTCCGGGAAGATCCCACATGCCGTGGAGCGGCTGGGCCCGTGAGCCATGGCCGCCGAGCCTGCACGTCCGGAGTCTGTGCTCCGCAATGGGAGAGGCCACAACAGTGAGAGGCCCGCGTACCGCAAAAAAAAAAAAAATGCTTATACCCTTTGTTTCAGCAATTCAACTTCTAGAAATTTACCCTGCAGTTTGCAAAGATAATGTAGAAAGATATTACAGTTGCACCGTTTGTAATAAGTAAAAACTAAATGTCTGTCAACAGGAGACTGGTTAAATTACGGTAAGTCTCATTTGGGAATATTTACAGATGAAATAATATGTGTGGAATTTACTTCAAAATAATTATGGGTTGACTAAGGAGGAGTGGGGGAAGGATAGATGAAACACAACTGACCGTGTATTTAATAGTTCATGAAGCTGGTGATGGGTACAGGTGAGTTCAACACACTCTTCTCCTTACATTTGTATATGTTTGAAATTTTCCATAATAAAAACATACAAATGTATTAAACAACCTCACTGAAGGGGGTAGTGGATAAACGTACTGACCTAAGCAACTATGGAAATGACTGGAGTTTGTAAGACTAATGGCAAAGAAACTGAACGTTACCACTGCCATTCTAGCTAGTACAGATGCTTCCCACAGGTGTACAAGTTAACAATTCTGAAAAACACTATACATGTATACTGGAATTGAACAATTAAGTTCTCACGTTTGGAATGGGAAGTTACAGATAAGACGGAGGAAAAGGCTAAAATTATCCATGTGGTAACAGATTAGAGTTGGAGTATAAACTTGTGTTTAGCTTAATAAAGGCACAGATGGGGGGCCTCCCTGGCAGTCCAGTGGTTAAGACTCTGCGCTTCCAATGCGGGGGGTGTGGGTTCAACCCCTGGTCAGGAAACTAAGATCCCACATGCTACATGGCGTGGCCAAAAAATAAAAGACTTTTTAAAAATAAATAAATAAAGACAAAGATGGTTACATCTAGAAATATTTACAGATGTGTATATGTATACACACATATATTTACTTGCTGTCAGCTGAGAATGCTTAGAATCAATGACACACCAGTTGCAACAAGCACACCTAGACCTGACATCTTAGTTTCAAATACTATTCTCCAATAAAGGAATCCAGGGTTCCTTGGAGAAATGGCTAATTCTAGGCCTGGGACAGGAAATACATGAGATGAGCCTGGAGCAGCTTATAACGTCAAAAAGTAAGGAAATGCTAAAAACAAAACACAACAGATATCCTAAATTGATAGAGGTATATCAAAGGGACACAGGAGACAACCAAAGGAGTGCCCAATGGCCAAATCTGAAACAATTTGAGAAGAAAAAGAAAGTAATATTCGATTATAGGCTAAAGAATAAGATAAATATCTATGAGTCCATACCAATATAAAGAAATGTATTCCTGGGGAACTCCCTGGTGGTTCAGTGGTTAGGACTCCACGCTTTCACTGCAGGGGGCATGGGTTCAATCCCTGGTTGGGGAACTAAGATCCCGCATGCTGCGCAGTGCAGCCAAAAAAAAAAAAAAAAAAGTTTATATTGAAGTATAGTTTATTTACAATGTTGTGTTAGTTTCTGGTGTACAGCAAAGTGATTCCATTTTTTATATATACATATATATATATTCTATTTCATATTCTTTTCCATTATGGTTTATCCCAGGATATTGAATATAGTTCCCTGTGCTATACAGTAGGACCTTGTTTATCCATTCTAAATGTAATAGTTTGCATCTACCAACCCCATACTCCCAGCCCATCCCTCTCCCTCCCGCTTCCCTTTGGCAACCATAAGTCTGTTCTCTATGAGTCTATTTCTGTTTTATAGATAGGTTCATTTTGCCATATTTTAGATTCCACATATAAGTGATATCATATGGTATTTGTCTTTCTCTTTCTGACTTGCTTCACCTGTAGTTCCATTCATGTTGCTGCAAATGGCATTATTTCGTTCTTTTTTATGGCTGAGCAGTATTCCATTGTGTATATGTACCATATCTTCTTTATCCATTCAACTGTCAATGGGCATTTCAGTTGTTTCCATGTCCTGGCTACTGTGAATAGTGCTGCTATGAACATAGGGTTGCATGTAACTTTTATTTTTGTTTTGCGGTACAAGGGCCTCTCACTGTTGTGGCCTCTCCCGTTGCGGAGCACAGGCTCCGGACACGCAGGCTCAGCGGCCACGGCTCACGGGCCCAGCCACTCTGCGGCATGTGGAATCTTCCCGGACTGGGGCACGAACCCATGTCCCCTGCATCGACAGGTGGACTCTCAACCACTGTGCCACCAGGGAAGCCCTGCATGTAACTTTCAGAATTATAGCTTTCTCTGGATATATGCCCAGGAGTGGGATTGCTGGATCATATGGTAATTCTATTTTTAGTTTTCTGAGGAACCTCCATACTGTTTTCCATAGTGGCTGAACCAACTTACATTCCCACCAACAATGTAGGAGGGTTCCTTTTTCTCCACACCCTCTCTAGCATTTGTTATTTGTAGACATTTTAAGGATGGCCAGTGTGAGGTGGTACCTCATTGTAGTTTTGAATTGCATTTCTCTAATAATTAGTGATGTTGAGCATCTATTCATGTGCCTACTGGCCATCTATATGTCTTCTTTGGAGAAATGTCTATTAAGGTCTTCTGCCCATTTTTCAATTGGGTTATTTGTTTTTCTTATTGTTGAGCTGTAGGAGCTCTTTGTATATTGTGGAAATTAAGCCCTTGTCTGTTGTATCATTTATAAATATTTTCCTCCATTTTGTAGGTTGTCTTTTCGTAAAAAAAAAATAAAAATTTTTAACAAAAAATTTAAAAAATAAATAAAATTGGCAACTGCCTAGAAAACAAACTTAGGGGAAAGGAGTAGGGGAGGGATAAATTAGGAACTTGGGATTAATAGGTATATGCCACGATATATAAAATAGATAAACAACAGGGTCCTACTGTATAGCACAGGGAACTATATTCAATATCTTATAATAACCAATAATAGAAAAGAATCTGAAAAAGAAAAAAATATATAGGTATATATAAAACTGAATCATTTTGCTGTACAACAGAAACTAACACAACATTGTAAATCAACTATACTTCAATAAAAATTAATTAATTAAAATGGCCAGGGCTTCCCTGGTGGCTCAGTGGTTAAGAATCCTCCTGCCAATGCAAGGGACACAGGTTCGAGCCCTGGTCTGAGAAGATCCCACATGCCATGGAGCAACTAAGCCTGTGCGCCACAACTACTGAGCCTGCACTCTAGAACCCGCGAGCCACAATTACTGAAGCCTGTGCACCTAGAGCCCATGCTCTGCAACAAGAGAAGCCACAGCAATGAGAAGCCCGTGCACTGCAAGGAAGAGTAGCCCCCGCTCACCGCAACTAGAGAAAGCCCGTGCACAGCAATGAAGACCCAACGCAGCCAAAAATAAAATAAATAAAATAAACAAATTTTTTTAAAAAATGGCCAACTGCCAATAAGGTCAATATTTGTTTACCTAAAAAAAGTATATTAAATTAAGATAATAGGGACTTCCCTGGTGGCGCAGTGGTTAAGAATCTGCCTGCCAATGCAGGGAACAAGGGTTCGATCCCTGGTCCAGGAAGATTCCACATGCCTCGGAGCAACGAAGCCCATGTGCCACAACTACTAAGTCCATGTGCCACAACTACTGAAGCCCACACACCTACAGCCTATGCTCCTCAACAAGAGAAGCTACCGCAATGAGAAGCCCACACACGGCAACTAGAGAAAGCCCACACACAGCAATGAAGACCCAATGCAGCCAAAAAATAAACTTCTAAAAAAAGAAAAAAAAATTTTAATTAATATAATAAAATAAAATTACCAACTGCCACCCTATCTCCTTACCCTGCCTTAGTTTTTTTAATTGTACTTATCACTACCAGACATTACTAATTATCTACCTTCCCCATTAGAATGTAAGCTCCATAAGGCAAGGGCTTTGTTTATCTTATTTGCTACTGTATCTCCAGAGTCTAGTATACTATGTGGATACGTAGTGGGCATGCCATAAATAACTTGCTGAATGAATAAATGATTAGGGTGTTAGGTGAAAAGAGCAGATTATAACAGTACTTTCAAAATATTTCATTTTCATAAAATCAAGCAAAATGGAAAACAAAAGCTACTATACACATGCAGAGTCAATCCTCATTACATGGATTCCTTATATGCCAATTTTCCTACTCACTAAAATTATTTGTAACCTCAAAATCAATATTTGCAACACTTCTGTGATCACTCATGGACATGTGAATGCACAGAATGGTGAAAATTTTGAGTTGCCTGAGGTGTACATTCCCAACTAGGTCAAAGCCTGAAGGCAATACTCAGCCTTCTGTTTCAGCTCTCATACTACAAACTAGTGTCCTTTTAGTGGTTTATTTAGTACAACATTTTTCACATTTTTGTGCTTTTGGTTGGTGATTTCACTGTTTAAAATAACCCCCAAGTGTAGTACTGAAGTCTATTGTTTCTAAGTGCAAGAAGGCTGTGATGTGCCTTCTGGAGAAAATATGTGTGTTAGATAAGGTTCATTCAGGCATAGGTCACAGTGCTATTCACCATGAGTTCAATGTTAGTGAATCAATAATATATATTAAATAATGTGTCTTTAAACAAAAACACACATAAAACAAGGTTACATGTTGATTAGTTAACAAAAATGGGACCAGAGACTCATAGGAACCTAATCCTGTATTTCCCCTAGGAGCAATGATTCAGTATTCATTAATTCAGTGTTTGCTGTGATGCTATAGAACATATTAGCACAAAAAATAAATCTGTGCGTATTTGTATATGTAAAATTAAATTAAAAGGTCAGAGAGATTATATACCATTATACCATGAGGTTAATATAGTTATTGTTAATATAATCTTTGGGTGGGAAGATTATAAAGTATTCTTATTTTTCCCTTATTTGTATTTTCTATTTTTTCTTTTACAATGAAAATATTTTTTGTTAGAAGAAAAAACTGAGTTGCTGCTAATATTTTAAAATAAGAATTATAGTAGTAAACATTCTATGGTAGCCAAAGGGATATAAAAACAGGAAAAGAGGGCTTCCCTGGTGGTACAGTGGTTGAGAGTCCGCCTGCCGATGAAGGGAACACGGGTTCATGCCCCAGTCTGGGAGGATCCCACATGCCGCAGAGCGGCTGGGCCCGTGAGCCATGGCCGCTGAGCCTGCACATCCGGAGCCTGTGCTCCGCAACGGGAGAGGCCACAACAGTGAGAGGCCCGCATACCGCCAAAAAAAGAAACAACAGGAAAAGAACAGTGATTTTAAATAATTAAAGTGTAAATTTATAGCTCTCCTCTTAACTTTTTAACCTGGATCTTCTAAATGAAACCTCGTATGTGCAAATACACATGTAAGCCTATACACTTCTCCCTGATTAGTGATTAACAGACTACTCAAATACTAACAGTTTGAAACTCACTCATTTATAATTATAGAATTTTAGAGTAGAAATAATCTTTAGAGAACTTAAAGTTTCTAACCTAATGCAAGACAATTTTTTGTATAATCTTTTTTACAAGAGGTCACCCAGCCCCTAACAGACTATGTTCAAGAACAGAAATCACATCATCTTATAAGGCCATACATTTTAATTTCCACCCACTGCTCTTCAATCTCTGATCAAAAACAGAGGAGATCTACTATTTCCTCTTTACGTATGCCTTTCAAATATATAAGACAAAACTCATGTGCTCCCTTAGTCGCCCTTTCCAGGCTAAATACTCTAGTACAACCAAGACTCGGAGCAGTACACAACTTTATTCATCCCCTCATGTAATCCTCACTCTTTTGAGTATGCGCTGGATCTGGTGACTTGCTTCTAATGAACAAAATATAGCAAACGTGATGGGATGTCATTTGCAAGATTAGATTAGACCCTGGCTTCCATCTTCTTCACTGTCATGGAAGCCAGCTGCCATGTTGTATGGAGAGTCCCACAAGGCAAGGAACTGAAGGATGCCTCAGCCAACAAGCTAGAAAGGAACTAAGGTCCTCAGTCAATTAAACTGTGAGAAGCAGAATCATGCCACAGGCGAGGCAGAACTTGGAAGCTGATCCTCTCCCAGTTGAGTCCTCAGATGAAATCAAAGCTCCTGTTAAAAACTTGTTTACGGGCTTCCCTGGTGGCGCAGTGGTTGAGAGTCCGCCTGCCGATGCAGGGGATGCGGGTTCGTGCCCCGGTCCGGGAGGATCCCACGTGCTGTGGAGCGGCTGGGCCCGTGAGCCATGGCCGCTGAGCCTGCGCGTCCGGAGCCTGTGCTCCGCGGCGGGAGAGGCCATAGCAGTGGGGGGCCCGCGTACCGCAAAAAAAAAAACTTGTTTACAAGGACTTCCCTGGCGGTGCAGTGGTTAAGACTCCACCTGCCAATGCAGGGGACACAGGTTCGATCCCTGGTTCCGGAAGATCCCACATGCCACAGAGCAACTAAGCCCATGCACCACAACTACTAAGCCTGTGCTCTAGAGACTGCAAGCCACAACTACTGAAGCCCGCATGCCTAGACCCCATGCTCTGCAACAAGAGAAGCCACCACAATGAGAAGCCGGCCTACCACAACAAAGAGTAGACCCCGCTCTCTGCAACTAGAGAAAGCCCGCACACAGCAATGAAGACCCAAAGCAGCTAAATAAATAAATAAATAAATAAATAAATAAATAAATAAATAACTTGATTACAGCCTATGAGAGACACACTCTGATTCCTAACTCACAGAAACACAGATAACAAATATTTGCTGCTTTAAGTTGCAAAGTTTTGAGGTAATTTGTTATGTAGCAATAGATGAATAATACACTAGTAATTTCACTTCTCATCATAGCCTAGAAAAATTCTCACACATGTATCTTCCTTAATTAGAGGAAAACTGAAAACAAGTTAAATGTTCATCAAAGGGGAATGAATAAATACAATGTGATACAGTCTTAAGATTTAATGCTATGTATCATTTTAAAAATGGAATATACAAGGTAGATCTCTAAGGGGAAAAAAAGGACTGATAACTTATCTACTGGATTTGAATGAATGGAGCAGAGTTTTAGGTCCTAGCTAAGAGTCTGGGAATGATTTAATAGTGATTAGAACTTTAAAAACCGAGCAAACGAAAAAAGCAAGGCAATTATGCTTAGGAAAATGAAAAGTTGTATAAGAAAAGAATTATCTGGAAAGGGCGGGCCACAGTGACCCAGGAAGTGGCGAGGCAGCGGGCTCCTGAGCAGGAGTCCACGTGGGCGCCGGCCAGCAGGGAGCAGCGCCAGGTCACCATGGCGGAGCTGCAGCAGCTCCTGGTGCAGGAGGCAGTGGACTCTATGGTGAAGAGTCTGGAGAGATAGAACATCTGGGAAAGATGCAGGGCCTCATGTCCCGCTGCAGCACCGTCTGTTGTGAGGACAGCCAGGCATCCATGCAGCAAGTGCACCAGTGCATTGCGTGCTGCCATACACCTCTGGCTCAAGCCCAGGCCCTGGTGACCAGCGAGTTAGAGAAGTTCCAGGATGGCCTGGCCCGGTGCACTATGCATTGCAACGACAAAGCCAAAGATTCAATAGATGCAGGGAGTAAAGAGCTTCAGGTGAAGCAGCAGCTGGAGAGTTGCGTGACCAAGTGTGTGGATGACCACATGAACCTCACCCTAACCATGACCAAGAAGATGAAGGAGTGTCTCTCGTCCATTGGGAAATAGATGTCTGCTATTGGCCATTGGGGCTGAAGGCAGGAATCTGTTTAAAAAGAGGAATGGGGATTTGAGTTTTCTAAGGAAAGTTTATGAATGAGGAAATTAAGGATGGCCGCAAGTTTAAGGCCTATGTCACTTGCCTCTGGACACTGGTTCCCTTGTGTTTGAATCCTAGAAAGTGAAAAAAATTGGTGCTAAAATTTGGGTCAGAGATAGCACGAGATAGCACAGGAGAGTTTTTGTGAGCCTGAATTTCATGTGGCAAGTGCTTATCCTTGCACAGATACTATGAGCTGTTTACCAGAAGGATCACTACAACATTTTCCACAAACTGGAAATAAAACAAAATCCATGAGGTCACTAATTTAGAAGGGGGCTTCTGGGGATCTGTTTTGCTTGGTTTTGTTTTACATACAAGGGCATGAAGTTACTTTAAGATGTAGAGTTGGGGGAGGTAGTTTGGATAAAAACTTTGAAAGGGTCCTTGCAGATATTTATTTCTGGCCGTCAAAATGTGGATGCGCATTTCTTAAAATTCTCACACATGACATCTTTCAGCCTGGAGACCCTGCAAAAATATAGGAAGCGCTATCACACTGGTAGGCGAAGCAAACCTTCCCTCTAACTGGCAGCCATGATGAGCCCTGAGGCTGTCTGCAGCAGAGCCAGCCGAATCACAAGACAACCTTGCAGTGACACTCACCCTTGAAGGGAAATGGGATTTTGATTGTGCTATATGCTAGTATTCAGGAATGAACAGCGAAAGACGAATTGTTAGCTGCTTAATTAAGAGAGTTATGAAGTACTGGCTTTGGAAAAATCTGGTTTTCATAAAACAAAATAGAATGAAAGCCTAAACCCAGTATTGCTTACTTTGCCCCCTGTAATAACAAAGCTCTGTTGAAACAATCCCTTGGCAACATGAAGGTCAAAGGAGAAAAAGTAAGCAACTCAGGGGCAAGCTGTGACTCTTTTAGAGCAAAAAATGGGACAGCCCCCCTGCCCCCGTTACCAAATACCACTTTTGCGACACGGGTTGTTCTTGCCCCAGTTCTGGCACCTTATCGTTTTATTAAGGACCTTGTGTTTTTAGCAACTTATTACTTGATAATATAGCCTGTCTGTTTCCTATTTCAAGACGGTGATATATTTTCCTAGTGGTTTGGTTTTAAAAATAAGTAAGATGTAATTTTTCAAAACAAAACCAAACAAAAAAAGAATTATCATCATTGTACATGATGTAGCTCAGGTTCAATATTTGTATAATATAAATAATAAATAACGACTTTACCCCCCAAATCACATAACTATGGTGAAAATATACCGGAGAACACATATATGTATTTAAAAGCGCCAACACTTCATATTCTTTATATTGAACACTTTATATACATTTAACAGTTTTTAAAAGCAATTGATATGATTATATTATTAGAAATATTTAAGACACTTGATTATGGTTGCCTCTGTGGAGGGGGATAACTGATATTTTTCCTTCTACACATATAAACTATTCACATTTTAAAATTTATTTATTTTTATTTATTTTATTTTTGGCTGCGCTGGGTCTTCGCTGCCACACGCAGGCTTTCTCCAGCTGCAGCGATCGGGGCCGGGTAGGGGGGCACTCCTCGTTGCGGTGCGCGGGCTTCTCATTGCAGTGGCTTATCTTGCTGAGGAGCATGGGCTCTAGGCGCGCCGGCTTCCGTAGTTGTGGCTCACGGGCTCTAGAGCGCAGGCTCAGTAGTTGTGGTGCACGGGCTTAGTTGCTCCACGGAATGTGGGATCCTCCTGGACCAGGGCTCAAACCTGTGTCCCCTGCATTGGCAGGCGGATTCTTAACCACTGTGCCACCAGAGAAGCCCCACATTTTTAAAACTATGCACATGTATTACTTTGATAAAAATAAGATAAAGTTCCTTGTAGGGAGGGAGAGGGAAGGGGCTTTGGTTTTATCTCTGTTGTTTTATTTCTAAGAGAGAAAGAAAAATTATACAACAAATACCCATGTTTCCATTTTAAATTGCATAAAATTTAAATAAATGTTTAAAATTATTTTAAAATTTCTCAATACTCCCCTCCTCAAATCCCAACAATTTCCTACATAAATGGTTTTCAGACCATTTTTGGTCCAGTCTCCCTTCCTTAGAATGCTCTCAACTTTATCAGTGTCCATTTAAACCAATATGCAAAATGTATTTCCAACCTAGCACAAAAATATATTGGAACCAATACTTTTATGACCTGGATAAACTGGTAATACAGCTGAAGGTGTTTTTAGCAGCCACATTGCACAGGCAGTTGCTGCTACATTTGTGATTAACGAAAATTCCCAGATATTTTTCACATGAACTGCTGTCCAACTAGCTCTTCCTCATCTTGTTATTGTGCATTTGAAGTTTTGAATTTAAATATTCAAGGACTTATTCCTGCTAAGTTTAATTTCAGTTTGAGCCCATGATTTCACCCTATGGACATAATTTTTAAGGCTTTATTTATCATCTGTCGAATTAACTACTCCTACATCTTTGCAATATTTACATCTCTGATTAACTTGTTTTAAAAATGTTTTAATGGGACTTCCCTGGTGGCACAGTGGTTAAGGATCTGCCTGCCAATGCAGGGGACATGGGTTCGAGCCCTGGTCCGGGAAAGTCCCACATGCTGCGGAGGAATTAAGCCCGTGCACCACAACTACTGAGCCCGTGTGCCACAACTACTGAAGCCCATGCACCTAGACCCCATGCTCCGCAACAAGAGAAGCCACTGCAACGAGAAGCCCGCTCACCGCAATGAAGAGAAGCCCCCGCTCACCGCAACCAGAGAAAAGCCCACACGCAGCAATGAATACCCAACGCAGCCAAAAATAAATAAATAAATAAATAAAAATAAAATTGTTTTACTCTATCCAAGGTCCAAAGAAAATCCACCAGAGGCTTTTCCTGGTGAAATCAAGAGTCTAAGTGGGTACAATTATTCAATCTTCTACACATTCATTTAGTCAATCAACCAAACCATATTTTACTATATAACAGCTATAAATGTATAATGAAAGACTGGGAGAAAGAAAAGACAACCCTCAGAATGGGAGAAAATATTTGCAAACGAAGCAATTGACAAAGGATTAATCTCCAAAATATACAAGCAGCTCACGCAGCTCAATATCAAAAAAACAAACAACCCAATCCAAAAATGGGCAGAAGACCTAAATAGACATTTCTCCAAAGAAGATATACAGATTGCCAACAAACACATGAAAGGATGCTCAACATCACTAATCATTAGAGAAATGCAAATCAAAACTACAATGAGGGGCTTCCCTGGTGGCGCAGTGGTTGAGAGTCCGCCTGCCGATGCAGGGGACATGGGTTCGTGCCCCCATCCGGGAAGATCCCACATGCAGCGGAGCGGCTAGGCTCGTGAGCCATGGCCGCTGAGCCTGCGCTTCCGGAGCCTGTGCTCCGCAACGGGAGAAGCCACAACAGTGAGAGGCCCGCGTACAGCAAAAAAAACCCCAAACAAACAAACAAACTACAATGAGGTGGACTTCCCTGGTGGTGCAGTGGTTAAGAATCCGTCTACCAATTCAGGGGACACGGGTTCGAGCCCCGGTCCAGGAAGATTTCACATGCCGTGGAGCAACTAAGACCATGCACCACAACTACTGAGCTTGCGCTCTAGAGCCCGTGAACCACAACTACTGAGCCTGCGTGCCATAGCTACTGAGGCTCGCGTGCCTGGAGCCCGTGCTCCACAACAAGAGAAGCCACCACAATGAAAAGCCCGCACACCGCAACGAAAGAGTAGTCCCCACTCTCCGCAACTAGAGAAAGCCTGCACGCAGCAACGAAGACCCAACACGGACAAAAATAAATAATTTTTTTAAAAGAACAACTATAATGAGGTATCACCGCACACAGGCCATCATCAAAAAATCTACAAACAATAAATGCTTGACAGGGTGTGGAGAAAAGAGAAACCTTTTGCATTGTTGGTGGGAATGTAAATTGATACAGTCACTATGGAGAACAGTATGGAAAAGTTTTTTCCTTAAAAACTAAAAAACAGAACTACCGGGCTTCCCTGGTGGCGCAGTGGTTGAGAGTCCGCCTGCCGATTCAGGGGACACGGGTTCGTGCTCCGGTCCGGGAAGATCCCACATGACGCGGAGCGGCTGGGCCCGTGAGCCATGGCCACTGAGCCTGCACGTCCGGAGCCTGTGCTCCGCAATGGAAGAGGCCACAACAGTGAGAGGCCCGCATACCACAAAAAAAACAGAACTACCATATGACCCAGCAATCCCACTACTGGGCATATACCCTGAGAAAACCATAATTCAAATAGAATCATGTACCACAATGTTCACTGCAGCACTATTTACAATAGCCAGGACATGGAAGCAACCTAAGT
Source organism: Lipotes vexillifer (assembly GCF_000442215.2). Taxonomy (NCBI): domain Eukaryota; kingdom Metazoa; phylum Chordata; class Mammalia; order Artiodactyla; family Lipotidae; genus Lipotes; species Lipotes vexillifer. The sequence continues at coordinate 2,853,373 of NW_006795130.1, read as the reverse complement.
GTCCATGAACAGATGAATGGATAAAGAAGATGTGGCACATATATACAATGGAATATTACTCAGCCATAAAAAGAAACGAAATTGATTTATTTGTAGTGAGGTGGACAGACCTAGAGTCTGTCATACAGAGTGAACAAAGCCAGAAAGAGAAAAACAAATACCATATGCTAATACGTATATATATGGAATCTAAAAAAAATATGGTTCTGAAGAACCTAGGGGCAGGACAGGAATAAAGACGCAGACGTAGAGAACGTAACTGAGGACACGGGAGCAGGAGAAGGTAAGCTGGGACGAAGTGAGAGAGTGGCATGGACATATATACACTACCAAATGTAAAAGAGATAGCTAGTGGGAAGCAGCTGCATAGCACAGGGAGCTCGGTGCCTTGTGACCACCTAGAGGGGTTGGATAGGGAGGGTGGGAGGGAGACGCAAGAGGGAGGGGATATGGAGATATATGTATACATATAGCTGATTCACTTTGTTATACAGCAGAAACTAACACAACATTATAACACAATTATACTCCAATAAAGATGTTTAAATAAATTGCATTAATTTAAACATTAAAAAACATTAATATCGCAATGAAGAGTGGCCCCCGCTTGCCACAATTAGAGAAAGACCTCCCACAGAAACTAAGACCCAACACAGCAAAAATAAATAAATTAATTAAAAAAACAAAAACAAAAACAAAAACTGACAACTGGAGCCCTTGTACAATTCTAGGAGAATGTAATGGTACATCTACTTTAAAAAAAAAACAAAATGCAATACCAAACGCCATTGAATTGTATACTTTAAATGGGTGAATTACATCTCAATAAAGCTGTTAAAAAAAGAAAGACTGGGGCTTCCCTGGTGGCGCAGTGGTCGAGAGTCGGCCTGCTAATGCAGGGGACACAGGTTCGAGCCCTGGTCTGGGAAGATCCCACATGCCACAGAGCAACTAGGCCCATGAGCCACAGCTACTGAGCCTGCACGTCTGGAGCCTGTGCTCCGCAACAAGAGAGGCCACGACGGTGAGAGGCCCGTGTACCACAATGAAGAGTGGCCCCCGCTTGCCGCAACTAGAGAAAGCCCTTGCACAGAAAGGAAGACCCAACACAGCCAAAACTAAAAATTAATTAATTCATTAATTAAAGTACCCTTAATTTTAAAAAAAAAAAAAGGAAGACTGGGAAACTGTGGGATTATGACTATAACTAGAACAATCTTTTGCTCTACTAACCTCGTAATTCTAAATAGAAGTAATAGAATTTAAGAATAGAAATAGAAGAAATTTGTTATGATAAATCAGCCTATACTAAATCTTTTGGGTTAATACTCCATATCATCTGTTTGATCACTTATAATTTAATTTTTCTGTATTTAACATTAATTTTACAGGTCTGCAGTTTTCCAACTACTTTCCTCTTTTCGGATATCAGGACATTTGTCTCTCTGGTTTTTATGATTTCTCAAAGATTAACAACAGTGACTCTGAGATCATCAGCCAGTTAATTCAGTACTCTGAAATTCAACTGAGGCTTAAAATTTAAATTCACTTTAAAATGATCATTCTTGCCTTCTGGGCTAGTTTGTAGTTTACAATTTGCTATATACTTTCTAGTTTGAAAATTATTGTCCTTGCTGCTAGTAATATCTATAGAGTGCTTATTTTTTAAAGAACTTTAGAATTTCTCAAAAATCCTATAAATAGGTTAAACAGAAATTAATATACCATTATCCTATTTTACACATAGGGAAACTGAAGAACAGAGAAATTTAAATTATTTACCCAAGGTCAAAGAGCTACAATGAACCAAAATCTCCTATTGCAGCCTAGGGCTCTTTTCATAAGGTCATGTAGATCTCTAACACAAAACTACTTAAGACAGCACACAAAGCTTCTTGCTTAAAAACTGATTTTTCAGTTAGTGGTTGACAGGGGTTAAGGAGTGGGTAGGTGCAAAGGAAGTGGGTATAGCTGTAAAAGGGTAATATGATGTATCCTGTAGTGATGAAAATATTCTGTACCCTCACTGTATCAATGTCAATATGCTGGTTGTGATTTTGCACTACAGCTTTACAAGATATTACCACTGGATGAAACTGGGTAAAGAGTATATCAGACCTCTATTTCTGTGTGAATTTTGAGAAGTATCTCAAAAGAAAAAAGTTTGCTAAAAAATAATTAATAATTGATATTTCTTTTTTAAGCCAACTTAATTTTAAAGAAGCTTACTTAAAGTGAATAGTTTAGGTAAATTAAAACAAAATACAATCATGCATAGGGCTCTGAAAGCCAGCACAGGGGACTTAAAAAGCGGCTAAATTCCATTAACTAAAGCTTTAAAAAAGCCATAGAGATCCCTGGAAATTAAAAAGGAACCCCCAGGATTTTTGTTTCCCAAAGAAGCAAAATCAAACAAGACAGTATAGGAAACAAACTATTAAGTCACCTCAAAACGAATCACTAGAATAAAGTTAAAACCACCAAAGCTTTCCTCAACCATTGACACACTTTACTGCAAACCTCAACTTAGAGAAAAAATGAATGTGCACATGTGTCACCTTCAACTTGATATTCACAACCACACATTTCAAAAGAGTCCCAAAATTGCTTCTGTTTATTTGCTACTCACAAAGTGCCTGAAGCTTCAACCATTTCCTGCTTCTCCCAGCTGCAGGACTTGCAATTAGGAAAACATTCACTCAGCATCTAGAACAGGTCTGGTTAGAAGGATGAGCTCATCCCTTCAGATGTGCACCTGATCCTCAGGAAGTTGCTCCTCCTCCAGCCAGCAGGTCTTTGTATGTTTAAAGTGACACCTACAACCTGTGTAACCACTTGGCCAGAGCCAGAACAAGTCCTTCTCTATACATGCCTACTGCCATGGAATCATTTCCTGCTCTGGCCACCTCACATAGCCACCAAATTCAGGCGGCAGTATAGCAGTAGCAGCTGCTGCTGCTCCCAGTATGGCCTCACTAGAGAAGGATTTCATTTTCAGCTTATAATGGAGGTCAGGTTCTTCACTTCTACCCTGTGAACATCACACTATTTGTTTCAACAGGTCCTTGCCCAGAGTCAGATCTGACGAATCACCCCTTTCAGAACTTACAACTCATTTTCTTAAACCAGGAATGTAATGCTTCTCCATTCTCTTATTCAGCTTGTCTTGTCTACAAGTCTCAATTACCAGAGGCAGCTAAATGCACTATATGCATTTACAGCTAAATGCTCCAAACCCAAGTTTGCCCCTCAGTTTCACTACTTCTAAGAAAACATTTACTCTGCCATAGCTGTCTATTTATTGGTAAAACACATAATAATACTAACTCAAAAGATACGTAGAATTCACTTCAATGTGATGTAATATTGGTACTTTATCTTCAACCAAAAGTAGTTGGGTACTGGGCTTCCCTGGTGGCACGGTGGTTAAGAATCCGCCTGCCAATGCAGGGAACATGGGTTCAAGTCCTGGTCCGGGAAGATCCCACATGCCGCGGACCAACTGAGCCCGTGTTCCACAACAAGAGAAGCCACTGCAATGAGGAGCCCGCGCACCGCAACAAAGACGAGCCCCCGCTCACCGCAACTAGAGAAAGCCCGTGCACAGCAACAAAGACCCAACGCAGCCAAAAGTAAATAATAAAATTTTTTTTTTTTTTTGCGGTACACGAGCCTCTCACTGTTGTGGCCTCTCCCGTTGCGGAGCACAGGCTCCAGACGCGCAGGTTTGCGGTACACGAGCCTCTCACTGTTGTGGCCTCTCCCGTTGCGGAGCACAGGCTCCAGACGCGCAGGCTCGGCGGCCATGGCTCACAGGCCATGCCACTCCGCGGCATGTGGGAGCTTCCCGGACTGGGGCACGAACCCGTGTCCCCTGAATCGGCAGGTGGACTCTCAACCACTGCGCCACCAGGAAAGCCCTGAAATAAAAATTTTTTTTAAAAAGTACCGGGGTACCAAGCAGTCATTCAACAAATATTTCTGTGCACCAATTATATAAAACTGTCTGACGGTGCTGAACTGGGCTTTCAACTTAAAAAAAAAAAAAATCTAATAAATAACCCTTCCCATCTCAGCCTTCCACAGGACCTTTGCAGTATTTTTACCTCTGTCATGGTAAGCTTCTAATACATTAACAGGCTGAGTTAGGAATATAAACTAGTCGGAGTAACATCAAATTCATTAGTGGTTACTTTTGAGAGATGGCAAGGGACTTGTGATCAAGAAGGAGAAAACCAGGAGCCTTCAACTTATTTAGTAATATTTAATTTGCTGGATAGTAGACACAAGGATCCTTATTGTATTATTCTTCTTAAATGTCTTAAATAATAAATAATAAAAATTTTTAAACAGAGAACTTCTGAGCATCAAAAGACACAGTCAACAGAGTGAAAAGACAACCCACAGAATGGGAGAAAATATTTGCAAATCATTTATCTGATATGGAGTTAATATCTAGAATATATAAAGAACTCCTACAAGTTAACAACAAGTGATTGAAAAGTGCCCAAAGGACAATAGACATTTCTCCAAAGAAGATATACAGATGGCCAATAAGCATATGAAAAGATGCTCAACATCACGAGTCTTTAGGGAAATGCAAATCAAAACCAAAATGAAAATTGAAAACACCCATTAGGATGGATACTATCAAAAAAAACAAACAAAAAACCCCCCAGAAAATAGCAGTTGTGAATGAGGATGTGAAGAAACTGGAACTCCTAGTGGGAATGTAAAATGGTACAGCCACGATAGAAAATGGTAAGGCAATTCCTCAAAAAAATTAAAGACAGAATTATCATACGATCCAGCAATTCCACTTATGGGTATATATCCAAAAGAACTGAGAGGACTGGCCAAGATGGTGAAGTAGGAAGATCCTGAACTCACCTCGTCCCACGGGCACACCAAAATAACAACTATTTACAGAGGAAATACTGATGAGAAAAACTGGAAGACCAGGAGAAAAGATCTTCTACAACTAAAGAAATAAAGAAGGAACCACAAAAAGTTGGGTAGGAGGGGTGGTGACATGGTATAGTCAAAACCCATATCCCCAGGTAGGCAAACCACAGGTGGGAGGACAACTACAATTGAAGAGGTTCTTCTCAAGGAACAAGGAGTCCAAGGCCCACAACCAGCTCTCCAGGCCTGGGTCTTGCACCAGGACAACAAGCCCCACATTTGGCTTTGAAGGCCAGTGGGGCTTACTTTCAGGAGAGGCAGAGGGCTGTGGGAAATAGAGACTCCACTTTCAAAGGGCACACACAAAATCTCACATACTCCAGGACTCAGTGCAGAAGCAGTAATTTGAAAAGAGCCTGGGTCAGAACCCCCTGCTGATCTTGGAGAGCCTCCTGGAGAGGCAGGAGACAACTGGAGCTCATCCTGGGGACAAAGACACTGGCAGCAGCCATTTTGGGGAGCTCATTCTACCATGTGGACATTGGTGCTGGCAAGCGCCAATTTGGAATCCACCCTTTACCTTATTAATGCCAAGACCCAGCCCCACCTGCCAGCCTCTCAGCACCAGTACTGGGACACCTCAGTCCAGCAGCTAGCCAAGCAGGAACACAGCCCCACCTACCAGTAGGCTGGCCAGAGACACTGGGACACAGCCTCACCCACCAGTGGGCCAGCACTAGCCTCAAGACCAGCCTCTCCCACCAGTGGGCAGGCACCAGCAGAGGAATCCAATACCAGTAGGCTGATACCACCTGCAAGATACCCAGGACCCCACAGTCAACCATATCAGGAACCTGCCCACCCCCACGCCCCTGGGCCCTGACCCTACCCACTAGCAGGCTGACAACAGCTCTGCGACATCTTGGACCCCTCAGCTGGCTGCCCCAGGATCCAGCCCCACTCACCAGTGGGCCAATACCAGCTTGGGACACCCCAGACCCCACAGCCAGCTCCGTCAGGAACTAGCCCTACCCACAGGCAGGCCAACACTAGATCCAGGACCCCCAGCCCCACAACCACCCACCCTGGAACATGGCTCTGCCCATCAGTGTGCCAGCACTAGCCCCAGGACCCCTGGAGCCCCAGAGCCAGCCTCCTCATGACCTGGCCCCATACACCAGCAGCCAGTAGCCTCTGCACAAGTCAGGACATGGCAACCAACCAGAGAGGGGGCCAGCCACACCTACCAGACCACCCATAGTAGTCAACCCACCACAACAGAAGGACCCACGCACATAGCTCTGGTACACTACTGGGATGCGTAGGATGTCTCCTACAAAAGGCCACTTCTCCAAGATCAGGAAACATAACCAATCTACCAAATATATAGAAATAAAAACAGCAAAATAGGCAAAATGAGGTGACAGAAGAATATGTTCCAAATGAAGGGACAAGATAAATCTCCAGAAGAACTAAGTGAGTGGAGATAAGCAATCTACCCAATAAAGAGTTCAAGGTAATAATCGTAAAAATGTTCAAAGGAAAAAAAAAATGTTCAAAGAACTCAGGAGAAGATTGGATGAAAAGAGTCAGAAGTTAGAAGTTTTTAACAAAGAGTTAGAGAATATAAAGAAGAACCAAATGGAGTTGAAAAATACAATAAATAAAATAAAAAATACACTAGAAGGAATCAACAGTAGATTAGATGATACAGAGGGATGGATCAGCAAGCTGGAAGACAGAGTAGTGAAAATCACTGAAGCTGAACAGAAAAAAGAAAAAAGAAATGAGGACAGCTTAAAAGACCTCTCAGACAACATCAAGTATTCTAACATTCACATTGTAGGGGTCCCAGAAGGAAAGGAGGAAGAAAAGGACAGAGAACATATTTCAAGATATAATATGTTCAGGTATTATAATACCTGAAATAATATATAATACCTGAAAACTTCCCTAACCTGGAAAAGGTCCAGGAAGCAAAGAGTCTCAAGAGGATCAATCCAAAAAGGACAACACACAGACACATTGTAATCAAAATGGCAAAAATTAAAGATAAAGACAGAATATTAAAAGCAGCAATGTAAAAGCAACAAGTTACAGATGAACTCCCATAAGGCTATCAGCTGTCTTTTCAGCAGAAACTCTGCAGGCTAGAGGGAGTGGCACAATATATTTAAAGTGATGAAAAGGAAAAACCTACAACCAAGAATACTCTACCTTTCAAGGCTTTCATTCAGATTTGATAGAGAAATCTAAAGTTTACAGACAAGAAAAAGCTAGCTAAAAGAGTTCAGCACCACCAAACCAACTTTACAGAAATGTTCAGCGGGCTTCTCTAAGTAAAAAAACAAAAAAGTCCACAACTAGAAATATAAAAACTACAAAAAGAAAAATCTCATTGGTAAAGATAGTAAACCAACCACATGTATAGCTAGTAGAAGAGTTAAAAGACAAAAGTACTAAAATCATCTGTATCACAATAAGTAGTTAAGGGATACACACAGATGTAGCATATGATGTCAAAACCAGCAAACATGGACACCAAGGCGGGAAAGTGGCAGGGGGGGGGGGGGGGGGGGGGGGGGGGGGAGTAAAAATGCAGGGTTGTTAAAATGCATCTGAATTTAAGAGATCAGTAACTTAAAATAATCACATACATATAGATATATAGCTATATATAAACATCATGGTAGGGACTTCCCTGGTGGCACAGTGGTTAAGAATCCACCTGCCAATGCAGGGGGCACAGGTTCGAGCCCTGCTCTGGGAGGATCCCACATGCCGCGGAGCAACCAAGCCCGTGTGCCACAACTACTGAGCCTGCGCTCCAGAACCCACAAGCCACAACGACTGAGCCCCCGTGCCACAACTACTGAAGCCCACGTGCCCAGAGCCCATGCTCCACAACAAGAGAAGCCACCGAAATGAAAAGCCTGCACACCACAATGAAGAGTAGCCTCCACCTGCTGCAACTAGAGAAAGCCTACGCACAGGAACAAAGACCCAATGCAGAAAAATAAAATTAATTAATTAATTAATTATTTTAAGAAAGATATTAAAAAATAAATAAACCCCATGGTAACCACAAGCCAAAAATCTATAATAAAACCACACACAAAAAAAGAGAAAGGAATCCAAACAGAACACTAGTCATCAAATTACAATGCAAAAGATCAAAAGAAGAATGATTTCACTTATATGTGGGATCTAAAAAACAAAACAAATGAGTAAACAAAACAAAACAGAATTATAGATACAGAGAACAAATAAGTGGTTTCCAGAGGGAATGGTGGCTGGGGGGAGAAAAGAAATAGGTGAAGGAAATTAAGAGGTACACACTTCCAGTTGCAAAATAAATGAGTATGTGTATGAAATGTACAGTCTGGGGAATATATTCAATATCTATGTAATATCTTTGGTGACATAACTAGACTTCGCATGGTGATCATTTTGAAATATATAGAAATATCGAATCGCTATGCTGTGTAACAGGAACTAACATAGTGTTGTAGGTCAATTATACTTCAAAAACAAACAAACAAACTCATAGAAAAGGAGATCAAATTTGTGGTTACTAAGGTGGGGAGGAGGAGGAGGGAGAATTGGATGAAGGCAATCAAAAGGTACAAACTTCCAGCTATAAGATAAACAAGTACTAGGGATGTAATGTACAACATGATAAATATAATGAACACTGCTGTATGTTATATATGAAAGTTGTTAGAGTAAATCCTAAGAGTTCTCATCACAAGGAAAAAAATTTTTTTCTATTTCTTTAATTTTGTATCTACATGAGATAATGGATGTTCACTAAACTTACTGTGATAATAATTTCATGATGTATTTAAATCAAATCACTATGCTGTACAACTTAAACTTATACAGTGTTGTATGTCAATTATATCTCAATAAGACTGGGAAAAAAAAAAGAACTGAAAGCAGGTTCATAGCATTATCCACAATAGCCAAAAGATGGAAGAAATGCAAGTGAACGGGTAAGCAAGATGTAATATACACATACAATGGAATATTATTCAGCCTTAAAAAGGAAGGAAATTCTGACACATGCTACAACATATATGAACCTTATGCTAAGTGAAATAAGCCATGCACAAAAGGACAAATACTCTATGATTCCATCTATATTAAGTACTTAGAAGAGTCAGATTCAGAAACAGAAAATAGAATTGTGGTTGCCAAGCACTACAGGGAGGGAGGAATGGGGAGTTGTTTAATGGGTGTTGAGTTTCAATTTTGCAAGATGAGAAGAGTTCTGGAGATTGGTTGCACAACAATGTGAATATGTTTAATACACTGAACTATACACTTATAAAAGGTTAAGGTGGTAAATTCTACATTGTGTATTTTACCACAGTTAAAAAAAAAAAGAGAGAACTAATCAAAATAGGTCTAAACCTGCTAAATATAAATTACTGAGTGAGAAATATTTTAAATCCTAGTTCAAACAGTCTGCTGCTTTTCTCTTCTTTCAAAAATCAATTCAAGCTTGGGACTGCCCTGGTGGTCCAGTGGTTGGGACTGTGCACTTCCACTACAGGGGGCACCGGCTTGATTCCTGGTGGGGGAACTAAGATCCCACATGCTGTGCGGCCGAAGAAAAAAACAAAAATCAATTCAAGCTTTATTGGTGATATTTGTTGGAAAAAACTGATGTGCCATAGGCAATAAATGAATTTATTGCTCTGATCAATTTCATAAAACTGAAGAACCTAGTATATTGGGGGTAGCTAATGTACACCTAGAGAAGGAAGTCGAAAGTACAAACACACCTCACTTTATTGTGCTTCACTTTTTCATTATTATTATATTTGTTATGGTGGTCTGTGATCAGTGATCTTTGATGTTACTATTGTAATTATTTTGGGGCACCACAAACCATGCCCATATAACACGGCAAATTTGATAAATGTTGCTTTCTTCTTACCACTCCACCAACCAGCTGTCCCCCCATCTCTTTC
>NW_006795130.1:2834778-2843446 GCF_000442215.2 Lipotes vexillifer | reverse complement strand
CTTTCCCTCTTCAAGGGCTTCCCTATTCTCTGAGACACAACAATATTGAAATTAGGCCAATTAATAACCCTACACTGGCCTCTAAGTGTTCAAGTGAAAGGAAGAGTCACATGTCTCTCACTTTAAATCAGAAGCTAGAAATGATTAAGCTTAGTGAGGAAGGCATGTCAAGAGCCAAGATAAGCCAAAAGCTACGCCTTATGCATGAAACAGTTAGTCAAGTGGTGAATGCAAAGGAAAAGTTCTTGAAAGAAATTAAAAGTGCTACTCCAGTGAACACACAAATGATAAGAAAGTGAAACAGCCTTACTGCTGATATGGAGAAAGTTTAAGTGGTCTGGGTAGAAGATCAAACCAGCCACAACATTCTCTTAAGCCAAAGCCTACTCCAGAGCAAGGCCCGAACTCTACTCAATTCTATGAAGGCTAAGAGGAGTAGGGAAGCTGCAGAAGAAAAGTTTGAAGCTACCAGAGGTTGGTTCATGAGGTTTAAGGAAAGAAGTCATTTCCATAACGTAAAAGTGCAAGGTGAAGTAGCAAGTGCTGATGTAGAAGTTGCAGCAAGTTATCCAGAAGATGTGGCTAAGACAATTAATAAAGGTGGCTACACTAAACAACAGATTTTCAATGTAGACAAAATAGCCTTCTATTAGAAGAAAATGACATCTAGGACTTTCATAGCTAGAGAGAAGTCAAAGTTTGGCTTCAAATCTTCAAAGGACAGGCTGACTTTCTTGTTAGGGGCTAATGCTATTACCAAACTGAACTCAGGTCCACTTGTCCAATAGGCAGGAAAGCCAATCTACTGACACTAAGTTGTGGTGAAAGAAAGTACAGCATTTACTGCAGGGTGCCAAGCAAGGCAAACAGGTAACTCATGCTCAAAAGACCTGAATTCCCTGATGGCCTTCAGGGAAGGGTTTTTAAAGGCAACATTAGGGGTGAGGGTTGCAGGGTGCAAGATCAGCTCAGGGACTTTCTTCTGGTTGGTTGAAGATGAGATAACAGGAAGACATTTTGGAAATTTTAATCATCAACTTTCTGGTTCTAACCAGTCTGGGGTCTAGCACTTGTGGTCAGCATGCAGTCACCTCCACCTGGGTGGGGGTTTTATTTTCTGCAGAACAACTCAAAGATATGCATCAGATTGTTATGTATATCACTTGAGGAGGAACTAGGAGTCCTGTGATTCTGTTTGTATTTATTTATTTATTTATTTATTTATTTATGGCTAAGTTGGGTCTTTGTTGCTGCATGGGCTTTCTCTAGTTGTGGCGAGCAGGGTCTACTCTTTGCTGAGGTGCGCGGGCTTCTCACTTCAGTGGCTTCTCTTGTTGTGGAGCACGGACTCTAGGCATGCGGGCTTCAGTAGTTGTGGCTCGTGGGCTCTAGAGCACTGGCTCCGTAGCTGTGGCACATGGGTTTAGTTGCTCCACGGCATGTGGGATCTTCCTGGACCAGGGCTCGAACCCGTGTCTCCTGCATTGGCAGGCGGATTCTTAACCACTGCACCACCAGCAAAGCCCGTGATTCTGTTTTATAGCTGAACTATTGTTTAAGCTATCATTACTTTTCTTGCTTGACTGCTTTTCCTTTGTTTCTGCATTCTCTCACTTCTCTAATTACTAACTGCTTGAGTCTGCTCTGTGGAACTCAAGGAAGGCCTAGGAGACTAAAACGTTTCTCTACAAACAAGAAACAGGGGACACAGAGGGGCTTTTGTACCCAGGAAGGCCCCACAAGGTCCTGCTCGGTTTCAATGCAGCTGGTGACTTTGATAGGGATAGGATAGGATAGTTATACAGGTAGTTGTAGAAGTCCCAGTATGGGATTATAGATAGAGAGGGAAACCTAGGAAACTTTGGGAGACCACTGTAAGTTAATGATCACTCAAGAAAGCTATCAGAATGTCGTGGAACACAGCAGCCTTGCTTAACTATAAAGTGATAAATAAAAGCAGGAGATATGTCCCAGGTCATTAGGTGAAAGAAAAATGTTACCACCCTTCTACTGATTTGAATAAGCGCAATGACAGTCCTAGTTTGACCCATAGGGTCAGACACTGTCCTGCCCAATACGAAGGAGAAGCTAGTGATGTAAGCCTGAGGTCTACTTGAAGAAGGCTGTCTTTTCCCCTCCCCTACTCTCCTTTTATTATAAAATTGTAGCCCACTTAATCCTTGGGGCAGAGCCTCCTTGCCTGACCGCTTGCATCTCTCACAAGCGTCCTTTATTAATAAATCTACTTCTTGCCTATTACTTTGCCTCTCACTGAATTCCTTCTGCACTGAGACACAAAGAACCTGAGCCTCAGTAAGTCCAGACACCAGGTGAGTGATTCTAATTAAAGGACCGTGGGTTCAAGTCCCAATCAGTGTTTTGGCCAGGTTCAAGTCCCGGACTCATGGGTTCAAGTCCCAATCTGGGTTTAGGCTGGGTTCAAGTCCCAGCACGTGGGTTCAAGTCCCAATCTGAGGTGCACAGTTTCAAGTTTAGGTTAAAACCAATGCTCATTTACCATTTTGAAAATCCTAGAGCCCTTAAGAATTATGCTAAGTCAGGACTTCCCTGGTGGTCCAGTGGTCAAGACTCCGTGCTCCCAATGCAGGGGGCCCAGGTTTGATCCCTGGTTGGGGAACTGGATCCCACACGCCACAACTAAAGAGCCTGTGTGCTGCAACAAAGATCCCGCGTGTTGCAACTAAGACCCGGCACAGCCAAATTAATAAATAAATATTTTTTAAAAAAAGAATTATGCTAAGTCTACTCTGCAAATGGAACAGCAAAGCCTGGATGACAGCACATCTGTTTACAACATGGTTTACTGAATATTTTAAGTCCACTGTTGAGATAAGAAAAAAAGATTCCTCTCAAAATATTACTGTTTACTGACAATGTACCTGGTCACCCAAGAGTCCTGATGGAGATGTACAACCAGATTAATGTTGTTTTCATGCTTGCTAACACAGCATCCATTCTGCAGCTCATGCATCAAGGAGTAATTCTGACTTTCAGGTCTTATTGAAATAGAAGGGAAGGGGGCAGGGAACAACCTCTAAAAGAATGACATAGGGACTGCCCTGGCAGTCCAGTGGTCAAGACTCCACGCTTCCAATGCAGGGGGCATGGATTCGATCCCTGGTCAGGGCACTATATCCCACACGCCACGGGGCGCGGCCAAAAAAAAAAAAAAAGGGCATAGCCCTTGAGGATATGACATAAACTGGTTAGAATCAACTACGTCCAAGACAGCAGAAGATTCGCCTGCCAGTGCACCTTGAGCCTCATTATATGCTAGCACCTAAGTGCCACACCTACAGTGTCATTGGTGCCATGAGTTTGGAGGCTAACCATAAAAGGTCAAAAAGTGGGCAGTGGTCCAATTCCTGGAACTCTCCACCCCTTCCCCAAAATAGTTGGAATAATCCTCCCACTCGTTAGCCTATGAAATTATTCAGCCCATAAAAACTAACCGCCCCATATTTCAGGGCCTCTTGCCTTCTGAGATGGCCCACACTCTGTCTGTGGAGTGTGTTTCTCCCAAAACCATTCTCGCCTTTTGAGATGGACCACAATCTGTCTATGGAATGTGTATCTCTAAATAAATCCACTCCTTATCTATCACTTTGTCTCTCACGGAATTCTTTCTGTGATGAGACATAAAGAACCTGAGCTTCGGGGCTTCCCTGGTGGCGCAGTGGTTGAGAATCCGCCTGCCAATGCAGCGGACAAGGGTTCGATTCCTGGTCCGGGAAGATCCCACATGCCACGGAGCAACTAAGCCCGTGCGCCACAACTACTGACCCTGTGCTCTAGAGCCTGTGAGCCACAACTACTGAGCCCACGTGCTGCAACTATTGGAGCCCACGTGCCTAGAGCCCGTGCTCCACAACGAGAGTAGCCACTACAATGAGAAGCCCACGCACGGCAACGAAGAGTAGGCCCTGCTCGCTGAAACTAGAGAAAGCCCAGGCGCAGCAACGAAGACCCAACACAGCCAAAAATAAATAAATAAAAATAAATTTATTAAAAAAAAAAGAAAAAGAACCTGAGCTTCATTAAGTCCTGAGACCAAGTGTGTGATCACAATTAAAAGACAGTGGGTTCAAGTCCCTATCTGGGTGTGCAGCTTCATTATTATTTAAGAAATACATTTTGTAAGGCTATAGCTGCAATAGATAGTAATTCCTCTGATGGATCTGGGCAAAGTCAATTGAAAACCTTCTGGAAAGGAATCATCATTCTAGATGCTGTTAAGAATATTTGTGGGTAAATCCCTGGCAGTCCAGTGGTTAGGACTCCATGCTCTCACTGCCAAGGGCCCGGGTTCGATCCCTAGTTGGAGAACGAAAACCCCACAAGCCACGTAGTGTGGCCAAAAAAAAAAAAGAATATTTGTGCTTCATGGGAAGAGGTCAAATTTCAATATTAGCAGGAGTTTGGAAGAGGTTTATTCCCAACCTTCATAGATGACTTTGAGGGGTTCGTGATAAAACTTGAACAGATATGGAGTTACTCCTTATGGAGGAGCAAAGAAAGAAAGTGGCGTCTTGAGGTGGAATCTACTCCTGGTGAACATGCTGTGAAGATTGTTGAAATGACAACAAAGGATTTAGAATATTGCATAAACTTAGTTGATAAAGCAGTGGCAGGGTTTGAGAGGATTGACAACAATTTTGAAAGGAATTCTACTGTGGGTAAAATGCTATCAAACAGCACTGCATAGTACAGAGAAGTCATTCGTAAAAGGAAGAGTCAATTGATGTGGCAAACTTCACTGTTTTCTTATTTTAAGAAACCATCACCACCACCCTAAGCTTCAGCAACTGTCACCCTGATCAGTCAGCAGCCATAAACACTGAGGTAAGACTCTCTACCAGCAAAAAGATTACAACTCATTACAGGCTCAGATGATGGTTACCATTTTCTAGCAATAAAGTATTTTTTAATTAAGATATGTACATTTTTGGGAGTTCCCTCACGGTCCAGTGGTTAGGACTCGGCACTTTCACTGCTGCAGCCCTGGGCTCAATCCCTGGTCAGGGAACTAATATCCTGCAGCCCTGGCAGCGTGGAAAAAAAAAAGGTACATTTTTTAGACATAATGCTATTGCACACTTAGTAGACTACAGTATATATATAATTTTTATATGCAGTGGAATATAAAAATTCAGGTGAGTCACTTTATTGCAGTATTCTCTTTATTGTGGTGGTCTGGAACCAAACCTGCAATATCTCCAATGTATGCCTATAAATATCACCACTAAGGTTTGCTGAAAAAACAAAGACTTAACCTAAAGTACACAGTCCCCAAATACTAAAATGAGAGCTTAGAAATAAAATAATTATTCTTCTTCATATTCTATACAAAGTTTGAAATCTGCATTAAAGTGTATTAGCCCCATTCCTGAGGCTTATTTACAAAGGGTGGAAGTAAGGAAACTACAATTAAAAAACTAAGAAATAATCCTTCAGAGGAAGTATGTGCTTCATAGGTTATTGTAAAGATTAAATGGATTACTATAAAAAAAAATGGATTACTATATGTAAAGTGTTGAGCATAGTGGCTGGCACATGGTATTGCTCAACAAAAGTTATTCAAACTTTCTCCATTTTCTCATGTCCCTATTTTTTCCCCTTAAACCAACATAATCAAAATTAGTTTGACTGGTTTTTTTTGTTGTTGTTGTTGTTGTTGTTGTTTTTGGCGGTACGCGGGCCTCTCACTGTTGTGGCCTCTCCCGCTGCGGAGCACAGGCTCCGGATGCGCAGGCTCAGCGGCCATGGCTCACAGGCCCAGTCGCTCCTGGCATGTGGGATCTTCTCAGACCGGGGCATGAACCCGCATCCCCTACATCAGCAGGCGGACTCTCAACCACTGCGCCACCAGGGAAGACCAGTTTGACTGTTTTTAACACAAACATGAGCAGTATTTGATAACTTTCTGAGGTTCACAAAGTGATTTTACAATCACTATCATTAAATACAGTTCAATGAAGAAAAAAAAGAAAGAAAACTAAAATTTGAGTGCCTACAACATGATAGCTACTGCACTGAGAATTAACATTTATTATTTCACTTAATTTGTTCAAGTTGGTTATTATTATACTAATTTCACAGATAAGAGAGCTAAGGTTCAGAAATATTTTGTAATCTGACCAACTCTGCACAGTAGTATTAAATTGAAGGGCTGAGATTTGAATTCTGCCTGGCTCCAAAGTTCATACCCTTATCACTAAAAACTATCTTAATCCCTGTGAGAGAGTTTTTTATTCTCTTGTTCAATTACTCATTCATTCACTCCCTCACTCAATCAAACAATTCAATGGTGCCAGGCACACTGTTCTAAACTAGTGATATGAAAATTAGTAAAACAGCATCTGCCCTCATAGCCTAGAGGGTGTATGTGTCTGAGGAGGGATGGATGAACACAAATCAACCAGAAAACAATTAAGAGTTCAATAAGTAATATATGCAGAATGCTGTTGAAACATGGAGGGTAAATATTAGCTTGGGAGAATCTGGAGAAGCACTGAAGAAGAAATATGACTTCACCTGAAATTTTTAAAATATGTGCTTATAACTTGATAAAAAAGCATCTACACAAAAACCTACAGGGGCCTTCCCTGGTGGTCCAGTGGTTAAGAATCCACCTTCCAATGCAGGGGACGCAGGTTTAATCCCTGGTTGGGGAACTAACATCCCACATGCCACAGGGCAACTAAGCCCACAAGCCACAACTACTGAGCCCGCACACTCTGGAGCCTGCATGCCACAACTAGAGAAGCCCGTGCACTGCAACAAAGAAGAACCCACGCACTAAAACAAAAGACCCAGCACAGCCAAAAAAACAAAAACAAAAACAAAAACCTACAGCTGACATCACACTTAAAGGTGAAATACTATATACTTTCCCCCTAAGGTTGGGAACAAAGCAAGGATGTCTGCTCTCACTACTCTTAATCAACATAATATTAGAAGTTCTAGGCACTGTAATAGGCAAGAAAGAGAAATAAAAGGCATACAGATTGGAAAGGGAGAAATAAAACTCTATTTGCAAATGACATGATGTCTACATAGTAAATCCCAAGGAATCTACAAAAACACTCCTAGAAGTAATAACAAGGCCACAGGATATAAGATTAACACAAAAAAAATCAATTGCATTTCTTTTTTCTTTTTTTTCTTTTTTTTTTTTGGCTGTGCTGGGTCTTCGCTGCGGGGCGTGGGCTTCTCTAGTTGTGCTGCCTAGGCTTAGTTACCCCACAGGCATGTAGGATCTTGGTTCCCCAACCAGGTATCAAACCCGCATCCCCTGCATTGGAAGGCGGGTTCTTAACCACTGGACCACCAGGGAAGTTCCAATTGCATTTCTATATACAGTTGACCCTTGAACAACACAGGGGTCAGGGTGCAGAACCCCCTAAGCAAGAGGAAAATCCACTTATAACTTTACAGTCACCCTCCAGTATGGGCGGTTCCGTAACCTCGGATTCAACCAACAGAGGATTATGTAGTACTATAGTATGCATTTATTTTTACAAATCCATTTATAAGTGTACCTGCATAGTTCAAACCTGTACTGTTCGAGGGTCAACTGTACTAACAGACGTGCAGAAAATAAAATAAAAAACACATTACCATTTACAATCATTGTAAAAAAAAAATAACTACTTAAGTATATACACTTTCCAAAAACATGTACAGGGTCTGTATGCTAAAAGTTTGATGAAAGAAATCAAGGATGACATAAATAAACAGGCTTGCTCATTGATTGGAAGACTCAACGTGATAAAAATGTCAATTCTCCCCAAATTAATCTATAAGTTTAATGCAATTCCTATCAAAATCCCAGAAAGGCCTTCTTTAGACCTAAACAAGCTTATTCTAAAATTTACACGGAGGTCTTCCCTGGTGGTACAGTGGTTAAGAATCCGCCTGCCAATGCAGGGGACATGGGTTCAAGCCCTGGTCCAGGAAGATCCCACATGCTGTGGAGCAACTAAGCCTGTGCACCACAACTACTCAGCCTGCGCTCTAGAGCCCACGAGCCACAACTACTGAGCCCGTGCTCCACAGCAAGAGAAGCCACCACAATGAGAAGCCTGAACACTGCAACGAAGAGTAGCCCCGCTCGCTGCAACTAGAGAAAGCCCGCGCACAGCAACAAAGACCCAACGCAGCCAAAAATTAATTAATTTTTTTAAAAAGACGCACAAATTTTTTATCTTACACTTCTGAGGTTAAAAGTCCAACACACTCTCACTGGGCTAAATCATGGTGGTAGTAAGGCTACTGTTCTCTTCTGGTTCTATTGCAGAATCTTTCCTTGACTTTTCCAGATGCTTAAGGGATGCCTGCATGCCTCTGCTTACGGTCCTCTTTCCTCCATATTCAAAACCAGCAACAGAGATTGAGTCCTTCTCACATAGCATCTCTTCTGCCTCCCTCTTCCACTTTTAACAATCCTTTTAATTACATTGAACCCATCTGGACAATACAGGATAATCTCCCTATTTTAAAATCAGCTGATTAGCAACCTTAGTTCCTTTTTGCCATGAGGGAATATACAGGTTCTGAGGATAATGACACAGATATATTCGAGAGGGCTATTATTCTGCTTACCACAACTAATTTAACCAAAAAAAAAAAAAAAAAAAAAAAAAAA
>NW_006795130.1:2828989-2834736 GCF_000442215.2 Lipotes vexillifer | reverse complement strand
CACGGGTTCGTGCCCCGGTCCGGGAAGATCCCACATGCCGCGGAGCGGCTGGGCCCATGAGCCATGGCCGCTGAGCCTGTGCATCCGGAGCCTGTGCTCCACAGCGGGGGAAGGCCACAACAGTGAGAGGCCCGCATACCGCAAAAAAAAAAAAAAAAGTTATACTTACATTGGGAGAGAAAGTGTGTGTGTATGGGGGTGGGGGTAGGAAATAGCAGTTTAAGCATATTATTTAGAAATATATATGAAGGTAAATACAAAAAAGAAAAAAAAAGACAACATTTAAAAGTGCTCTGGTGCTTCCCTGGTGGCGCAGTGGTTGAGAGTCCGCCTGCCGATGCAGGGGACACGGGTTTGTGCCCTGGTCTGGGAAGATCCCACATGCCGTGGAGCGGCTGGGCCCGTGAGCCATGGCCGCTGAGCCTGCGCGTCTGGAGCCTGTTTTCCACAACGGGAGAGGCCACAACAGTGAGAGGCCCGTGTACTGCAAAAAAAAAAAAAAAAAAAAAAAAAAAGTGCTCTGAAGAACAAGAATCAGGAGTGGGTAAGGAAGAGTAGAGCAGAAGAAAGATGTTTTTCCTTATAAGCCTTAAAGTATCATTTCACTTTTAAACAATGTACATGCATTACTATGACTTGATTTTACTTTTAATGGCCTCAAATTTGCATGGCTTTATTGGCACAGAGATTGGCACAAACAAATCAGTTGCGTAACGTTAGTAATCCCCTTGGGCACTGCTCAGCAAGAGCTAAGCAAAGCACTTTGAGGATACTGTAGGAAACGTAGGAAAAATAACAATTTGGGGACTTCCCTGGTGGTCCAGTGGTTAAGGGGGTACAGGTTCAATCCCTTGTCGAGGAACTAAGAACCCACATGCTGCACTGCGTGGCCAAAACAAAAAAAAGAGAAAAATTTAAACCGTAACTATGGAATCTGTCCTGACTAGGGACACACATCTTTCTGCATTCTGAGTAAGAAATCTAGTCAGAAAGTTCCTAACTAGTTTCCTGAAAAATATCTGTGATCTAGAGAGGAAGATTATGTCTAATACTTGGGAACTAGAATCCGAACAAGATTAGTTTCATAAGCTCAAATAGTGGTTCACCCTCATCAATGTCACCACAAATAGGTTCTGTTCAATGTATCAGTTCCAGGTGAAAAATGGCACTGGGCAAAGTCAGGATAATAGAAAAGCTTTTGACTTGTTAGGGAATAGAAAGTAGTTTACACTGGCTGAAATAAGACAGTGGAAATCTAACTAGAAATAAAACTAGAATCACAAATCACAGGTTAGTCTTTGATAGTCAATGGCAGATCACTGAACGCTACTGAACAGGAAAGTGACAAAGAGTAAAGCATACCTTCTTACTCAGTTTTTTTTAGGTGGTTGATATTCAGTGAAGCTCAAGGAAAGCCAATCCACTGCCAAGACTATGGGGGGACACTGGAGGCTCCCAGGTACAAAATTTAAGGAGGCACTCACTCTCAAGGTCAATCAAGTAACCCTGCACTTGCACAACCCTGATAGTAAGTGACTGCCTCCTTAAATTTTGCACTTGCACAACCCTTAGTAGCCTTATTTTGTGGGCTAAGCACCTCATTTGTCTCATTCGTAATAGCTAAAAGCAGAAACAACCCAAATGTCTCAACTGATGAATGGATAAAAAGAATGTGCTTTATTCATATAATGGAATATTTTGGGGGGCCATAAAAAGAATAAAACATTGATACATGCCACAACATGGATGAACCTTGAAAATACTATGCTGAATGAAAGAAGTCAGTCACAAAAGACCACATATTGGTATTTTATTATTCCACTTATATGAAATGTCCAGAATAGGTAAATCTATACAGACAGAAATAAATTAGTAGCTGCCAAGGGAGGGAGGGGTTGGGATGGAGAATGACTGTTTATGGATATATAGTTTCCTTCTGGACTGATAAAATGTAATAAAATTGATTGAAGTGACAGTTGCACAACTCTGCACATATAGTAACTTTTGAACTGTACACATTAAATGGGTGAATTGTATGATATGTGAATTATACCTTAATAAAACTTATTTCAAAAGCAGATGCTTAGGGCTTCCCTGGTGGTGCAATGGTTAAGAATCCGCCCGCCAATGCAAGGGACACGGGTTCAATCCCTGGTCCAGGAAGATCCCACATGCTGCGGAACACCTAAGCCCGTGTGCCACAACTAGTGAGCCTGTACTCTAGAGCCTGCAAGCCACAACTACTGAGCCCTCATGCTATAACTACTGAAGCCTTCGCACCTAGAGCCCATGCTCCACAACAAGAGAAGCCACTACAATGAGAATCCCGCGCACCGCAACAAAGAGTAGCCCCCGCTCACCTCAACTAGAGAAAAGCCTGCACGCAGCAACAAAGACCCAACGCAGCCAAAAAAACAATAAATACATTTTTTAAAAAACCAGGGACTTCCCTTGTGGCACAGTAGTTAAGAATCCGCCTGCCAATGCAGGGGACACGGGTTCGAGCCCTGGTCTGGGAAGATCCCACATGCCGCGGAGAAACGAAGCCCGTGCACCACAACTACTGAGCCTGCACTCTAGAGCCTGCAAGCCACAGCTACTGAGCCCACGCGCCACAACTATTGAAGCTCATGCACCTAGAGCCCGTGCTCCACAACAAGAGAAGCCACTGCAATGAGAAGCCCACACACCACAACAAAGAGTAGCCCCCGCTCGCCACAACTAGAGAAAGCCTGCGCGCAGCAATGAAGACTGAACACAGCCAAAAATAAAATTAATTAATTTTTAAAAAATTCACTTTATATATAAAAAAGCAGATGCTTAGTAACTATCTATTGAAATAAGGCATAAAAAGGATGAAAGTCATTGTGAAATAAGAACAAGTTCAATTTTTAAAGGGAGTTGTTTCTTTTCATGAATTTTTAGAGGAGGCATAGGAAAAGACACCTCTAAATCAGACTTCTATACTTTGCCCAATTAAAATCATTACCAGAGTTTGGTTCATACAGATTTCCTACCCAAAATAACTTGCTATGTGGCAATTTGTGATTTAAACATTGGTGTTGACTGATAAAGCATGAATAATTTAAACGTGTATTCTCAATATCAGTAAATACTCTGTAACTCTGAGGTGTCTAAAACCTACCTTTGTAATTACAAAATTTCTTATTTCAATTCTGTTAAATAACTAGAAGTTTCCTTAGACCTGGTGGGCCCGAAGAAGGGGAAAAACCCAAGATTAAAATGATATTGCCTCTCTCTGGTGTTCCCCAACACTGTAGGAACACCCATGATGTAATTCTCAATTGTTCACAAACACATTTCTGGTCTTCAAAGACCACAAGTAAAGATAAATAAGAGGCTGAAATAGCAAAAAAGGATCAAGGAACTTGTTTTCTTTTGGCACCATACAGCTTTGACTGGGGCCAACACCCAGGACAGGATGCACCACCAAAGGAAGTGGATCTGCACAGGGAAACAAGAGCTGAGCCCAGGTCAGAAATGAGACAATGACATACAAAGAGAAAGCTCTGTTTCTACAGTAAGTGAATTTTTCTACAAACCTACTATGAAACTAATGTATTAACTAAAAAGTATTTATCCAAATTTTCTTCTCAGGAGAAAATGAACATTTTTTTCTTCTGGGAAGTCACTGACTTCCCACCAGCTTTATATTAAAAGCCTACTTTTCATGTCTTAGGAAAAAATGAATCTATACACAGGTCAGAATAAGACTGACAAAAATATATTTTGCAAGAGTC
The DNA here is from genome assembly GCF_000442215.2 of Lipotes vexillifer. Classification (NCBI taxonomy): domain Eukaryota; kingdom Metazoa; phylum Chordata; class Mammalia; order Artiodactyla; family Lipotidae; genus Lipotes; species Lipotes vexillifer. The sequence continues at coordinate 2,830,975 of NW_006795130.1, read as the reverse complement.
CAATATAGTCTTATCCTCAGCTTCTGGTTTCATTTAAAAACTCAAATGTTTTTTGAGGGAATTCCCTGGCGGTTCAGTGGTTAGGACTCAGCGCTTTCACTGCCGGGGCCTGGGTTCAATCCCTGGTGGGGGAAGTAAGATCCCGCAAGACCTGCAGCGCGGCCAAAAAAAAAAAAAAAAAGAAATGTTATTTGAAAAATGTGCTTTTTGGAACATGTTTCTTGCTTTCAATGTGGTACAGGAAGGTACTGTTAAGAGAAAGTGCTAAAATACTGAAATGTCAATTTCAGAAACTTCATTAGTTGCATACCAACAATGAAAGGACTATATTTTCTATTTGCAAAAAACAAATGTAATAGGTTTTTCTTAAAAGCCACTGGTCTGGACTTCCCTGGTGGTCCATTGGTTAAGATTCTGTGCTTTCACTGCAGGGGGTGCAGGTTTGATCCCTGCTCGGGAAGTTCCTCATGCTAGGCGGTGTGGCCAAAGCCACTTGCCTACATAGCCAAACTGAAAAAAGGAAAACTCTAAAAGAGTAACAGAAAATTTAAAACATTTTTATACATACAACAATCCTACATTCATGTATGTGTCTGATATAAACCATCAATAAAAAAGAGAAATACAGTAATTCACAAATTTACTATATGGCACTGTCCCCAAAACAAAAACAAATAGAATTTGGATAGCCTTTTCTACAGATGTATTCTCTGGGGAGAAAGACTGAAAAGTGAACCTCAAAACAAAAATAAATAGAATTTGGATAGCCTTTTCTATAGATGCATTCTCTGGGGGGAAAGACTGAAAAGTGAACCTCAAACTGAATTCTACTTTCCCACTAATTCTCATTAAACATAAAAAAAAAAGTTCATATTTTTAACATTGATAGACCAACTTAAAAATTTTAGTGAAGATGTGATCAAGTTGGTGACTGGTTCGGCATTAACGTGGACATTAGAATTTATTTTCAGTATTATTTCTTCTAGGAACAATGGTGTTTTACTAGCAGCTAAATTATCTCTTTATATGATTTTCCTAACTCCATACCCAGCCATTCCTACTCTTCCCAATGTTCATCAATTTCTCCAGAACATTTTCCTTGTCAGGAAAATTTTCCTTGTCAGCTTCTGCCCTCTCTTACCTTTTAGTTGATGCTTTCACTTGCAGGCACACCCACGCCTTAACAGGACAGGGAATTTATCAGCAGCTATCAGCAATGGAAAGGTTCTGGAACGGGATGGGGAGTTATGTGTGTGACCAGCAATTCATGGATTTTTCTCTGCCTTCTATACTTGGCCATCTTGACACAGCCTTTAAGGCAAATACCCACCCTACCTTGGTAGCTCTGCCTATTCCTCTCAAGTGCTATCTAACAGAACTTTCTGCACTAATGGAAATGTTCAATATCTGCACTGCGCTGTTCAATACAGTAGACACATGTGACTACTGTGTACTTGAAATGTGGCTGGTATGACTGAGGAACTGAATTTTTATTTAATTTTAATAGCCACATGTGTCTAGTGGCTTCCATATTGAACAGCACAGATAGCCTAGATTCCTGCAGAGACTAAAGCTATTGCTCTAATGCCAAACCCCTTGGCTAGTGATCAGACACCCAACCAGGATCATGCTAGCCCTGTCTCCTAGAAGATGTTCCTTGTATCCCCCAGCTTGGTGAGAGGGTCCTACAGTGAATAAATGAATCATCTGGAACCACAGAGTGACTACCTGCCTAATCTTCTACAGCTCCTACCATCTCAACCCCTACTGCTTTGAGTTGGAGTTACCACCTTCCTTTAGATACTGCACATTAGATCACTGCTTCTCAGACTTTAAGGTGTATATGAATCACCTGGGGATCTTGTTAAAATGCAGATTCTAATTCTGCATTTCTAACATGCTTCTAGGTGCTTGGAACCTAACCTACATGGTACTAACCCTAGGTTCTTGGTTCTCCTAACCCCTAATCTGACTGGTGTTACTGAT
>NW_006795130.1:2809870-2828979 GCF_000442215.2 Lipotes vexillifer | reverse complement strand
GTTCAGCAGCAAACATATGAATTCAGACCTCCTAAGTCATAGTATGCTTTTCATTGAACAAAAATTTGCACCATGTAATGAAGCTGCACAGCAGTATCAATTTTGAGCAGTAGATGATGTTATTTGATGTGATATACCATTTTTTAAGCACACTATTTTACAGAGGAGGCTATGACAACGAGCTAAAGATCACAGTTCTAATAAAGTGAACAACTGGAATGGGAACCAAGGTTTGTTTGGTTCCAAAGCCCACATTCTTTCTGCTATGCCAACCACCCCCTCAATGCTAAACTCAGGAACGTCCACATGTCAGGATTTCCCTTCAGAAGTGAGCTGTGAAGGAACATTGCTGCTAAACAGTTATCCTTTTTCCCCAGGTATAACAGTAATCAGAAAAAACAGCTTCTTCCATATGTATGATTAAATATCAGACATGATTATTATTTATATATTCTATTGTATATTTTCAACCTGATCAATTTTATTCAGCTATTGTCTCCCCAAATTTAAATTCAACTCCTTTAACTCAGATGACGCATCACTATAAACAAGATTAAAAGAGTTTCTGACTTTTCTAATCAAATCTCATTTGAACCCAGAAGTGAGCTTTTTTCCTCTATTTTTTTATTAATTTATTTTATTTTATTTTATTTTTTGGCTGTGTTGGGTCTTCGTTGCTGCACACGGGCTTTCTCTAGTTGCAGCGAGCGGGGGCTACTCTTCGCTGCGGTGCACGGGCTTCTCATTGTGGTGGCTTCTCTTGTTGGGAGCACGGGCCCTAGGTGCACAGGCTTCAGTAGTTGTGGCACAAGGGCTCAGTAGTTGTGGCACACGGGCTTAGTTGCTCCGCGGCATGTGGGATCTTCGCGGACCAGGGCTCGAATCCATGTCCCCTGCATTGGCAGGCAGATCCTTAACCACTGCACCACCAGGGAAACCCCTTTTCCTCTATTTTTAATTCATAGTTTTATTCACCAGACTTGGTTTGAATAATTCTAACCCTCTTAGAATTTTCCTATTGTCAAGATAACTTCGAAGCATTGCAGTAGCCCATTCTAGTGTTTTAACCATTGGTGGTCAAAAGGTTTCCACAGGGCTTCCCTGGTGGCGCAGTGGTTGAGAGTCCGCCTGCCGATGCAGGGGACGTGGTTTCGTGCACCGGTCCGGGAGGATCCCACATGCCATGGAGTGGCTGGGCCCGTGAGCCATGGCTGCTGAGCCTGCGCGTCCGGAGCCTGTGCTCTGCAACGGGAGAGGCCACAACGGTAAGAGGCCCGCGTACCGCAAAAAAAAAAAAAAAGGTTTCCCATAAAAACAAAGAGCAAACTAAAAAACATTGCAAGCTATATAATAAATGATTAATATTTTTACCATAAAGAGCTATAAAACATGTCAAAATAAGAAAAAAACTGCATACACCAAAATGAAAATTGGCAAAGACATGAAGAGCTGAAAAAGATAACTATCTTGAAAATCCAAAAGAATCAAATGAGAAAACATTTAAATCATTTTAAAAAAAGATTTACTACGTTATCCAATTCAAGATCAACACAGAAGTATCAACAGCTTTCCTATATGCCAGAAATCACCAATTTTTTATACGTCATGAGTAGAAGATCCCAATTGTCATATCAACTTTAAATAACCATAAAATAACTAGAAAAGTAGACATGTGCAAGACCACTATCAAGAGAACTATAAACTTTTCTAAAGGATTTTTTTAAAACCTAAATAAAGAGAATACAGTGTTTCTAAATGGAAAGTCTCAACATTGTAAATTCATGGGTGTACAAATTCACCCATAATTTATTTGTTGCAATCAATCCCAATTACATTCCCAACAGAATCTTTGTTTGTAACAAAACCTGAAAGACTGTTTCTGAAAGGAAAAAAAAATCTGTTGTTTGTTTTTTTGCAGTACACGGGCCTCTCACTGTTGTGGCCTCTCCCGTTGCGCAGCACAGGCTCCGGATGCGCAGGCTCAGCGGCCATGGCTCACAGGCCCAGCCGCTTCGCGGCATGTGGGATCTTCCCGGACCGGGGCACGAACCCGTGTTCCCTGCATCGGCAGGCGGACTCTCAACCACTGCACCACCAGGGAAGCCCAAAAAATCTGTTCTTATATATATTCTAAGACCGAGGGGGACCTGACCTTCAGCAATAATTAAAACTGGGTGGTATTGGGAATTCCCTGGTTAGGACTCTGCACTCTCACTGCCAGGGCCCAGATTCGATCCCTGGTTGGGAAATTAGATCCTGCTAGCCTCTTGGTGCGGCCACAAAAAACAAAACAAAACCAAAAAGCCTGGATGGGGCTTTCCTGGTGGCACAGTGGTTAAGAATCCGCCTGCCAACGCAAGGGACACGCATTTGAGCCCTGGTCCAGGAAGATCCCACATGCCACGAAGCAACTAAGCCCATGCACCACAACTGCTGAGCCTGCACTCTAGAGCCCACGAGCTACAACTACTGAGCCCGCGTGCCACAACTACTGAAGCCCACATACCTAGAGCCCGTGCTCTGCAACAAGAGAAGCCACCGCAATGAGAAGCCCGTGCACTGTAATGAAGAGTAGCCCCCGCTCGCCGCAACTAGAGAAAGCCCGCGCGCAGCAATGAAGACCCAACACAGCCAAAAACAAATAAACAAATAAATAAATTTTTAGAAAAAAGAAAACAACCCAGTTAAAAAATATGCAAAGAACAGAATAAGAAATTTCACAGAAATGTAAACAGCCAATAAAAAAACAAAAAGATACACAAACTCACATGCAATCTGGAAACTATAAATTAAAATTTTTAAATTTACCCATTATATTAGTAAAACTGTACAAGATTGATATCAAGTATCAGAGGCAATTTCATAAACTGCTGATGGAATAAAGAATGGTACATAGACTGTAGGGCAAATTGGCTGTATCTTTCAAAATTAGAAACATGTATACCTTTTAAACAACAATTCTAGGCACCTACTCTAGAGTTATTCTAGGACATTTGCACAAGAGACAAGAATAAAGGATGTTCATTTCAGTGTTGCTGATAACTGCAAAAATCTGAGAAAACTTAAATGTCCATAGATAAAGAAACAATTAAATAAATTAGACCTTCAAACTGAAATACAATCAGCTGTTAAAAAGTGTGTACTGACAGGGCTTCCCCGGTGGCGCAGTGGTTGAGAGTCCGCCTGCCGATGCAGGGGACACGGGTTCGTGCCCCGGTCCGGGAAGATCCCACATGCCGCAGAGCAGCTGGGCCCGTGAGCCATAGCCGCTGAGGCTGTGCGTCCGGCGCCTGTGCTCCGCATCGGGAGAGGCCACAACAGTGAGAGGCCCGCGCACCGCAAAAAAAAAAAAAAAAAAAGTGTGTACTGACAGGATGAGATCTCAAAAGCATATTGCTAGGTTAAAAAAAAAAAAAAAAGAACTACAGGAAAAAAAATTATCAATCCACGGACTTAAAAAAATATAAATACATATAGAAATTGCATATATTGCAGGAAAAAGAACAAGAAGAAAATTCACCAAACAGGATAGTTCTAGCATAGGAACCTTTGCTTCTTAGCCTCTACATAAAGAATTATTTTTTTAAAGAATGTATTCTTTTTTCTCTTTCTTCAAATTAAGTATACAATTTAAACATTTGTAAGATTTTTAAGTGTTTTTAAAGACAGGGGCTTCCATGGTGGCGCAGTGGTTAAGAATCCGCCTGCCAATGCAGGCGACACGGGTTCGACCCCTGGCCCAGGAAGATCCCACACACCACGGAGCAACGAAGGCCGTGCGCCACAACTACTGAGCCCATGTGCCATAACTACTGAAGCCCGCATGCCTAGATCCCGTGCTCTGTAACAAGAGAAGCCATGACAATGAGAAGGCTGTACGAAGAGTAGCCCCTGCTCGCCACAACTAGAGAAAGCCCACGCGCAGCAACGAAGACCCAATGCAGCCAAAAATAAAAACAAATAATTTAAAAAATAAAAAAAATTTTAAATAATAAAAAAGACAGAGAAGTCAACAAAAAATATTGTTTTAATTTGCAGTTTCCAGATTATGTGAGTTTGAGCATCTTTTTCTTTCTTTCATTTTTTAATTGAAGTAGCTATTTTACAATGTTGTGCTAGTTTCAGATATACAGCAAAGTGATTCAGAGATAGATAGATAAATAGGTAGACAGATAGATAGAACAAATTGTTTTTCAGATTCTTTTCCATTATAGGTTATTCCAAGATATTGAATATAGTTTCCTGTGCTATACAATAGGTCCTTGTTGGTTATCTATTTTATGTATGGGGACTTCCCTGGTGGTGCAGTGGTTGAGAGTCTGCCAGCCAATGCAGGGGACACGGGTTAGAGCCCTGGCCCGGGAAGATCCCACATGCTGCAGAGCGACTAAGCCCGTGTGCCACAACTTCTGAGCCTGCGCTCTAGAGCCTGTGAGCCACAACTACTGAAGCCTGCATGCCTGGAGCCCATGCTCTGCAACAAGAGAGGCCACCGCAAGGAGAGGACCGCGCACCGCAACGAGGAGCGGCCCCCACTTGCTGCAACTAGAGAAATCCCGTGAGCAGCAACAAAGACCCAAAGCAGACAAAATAAATAAATTAATTAAATAAATAAAAAAGAAAAAAAAAGTATATAAAAAAAAGAATCCACCTGCCAATGCAGGCGACACGGGTTTGATCCCTGGTCTGGGAAGATCCCACATGCCAAGGAACAACTAAGCCCGTGCGCCACAACTACTGAGCCTGAGCTCTAGAGCCCATGAGCCACAACTACTGAAGCCCATGCGCCTAGAGCCTGTGCTCCATAACAAAGAGAAGCCACCACAATGAGAAGCCTGCACACTGCAACAAAGAGTAGCCCCCACTCACCGCAACTAGAGAAAGCCCACACACAGCAATGAAGACCCAACGCAGCCAAAATAATAATAATAATAATATTTTATATATAGTACTATGTATCTGTTAATCCCAAACTTCCCCTCCCTCCCCTTTTGGTAACCATAAGTTTGTTTTCTATGCCTGTCAGTCTGTTTTTTATTTCTTTATTGGCTGTTTATATTTCTCTCTGTGAAACTGCTTATTCTATTCTTTGCCTAATAAAAAATAATAAATACGGGAAAATGTTCAACTTCACAGGTAACCAAAGAGATGGAAATCCAAAATGAGATATCACTTTTCAGCTACCATGTAAATTGTTTTTGGTTTGTTCGATGTCTATGTACTATTGCTAATATAAATGCTGAGAAAGTAATACTTTCTCCCAGTGGATGTAATCTTTCCAGAGGCTGTGTGTATCAAAGTAGAAGAAAAAGTCTCCAGGCTCTCCTGTGGTGGGTGGAGTTATAGAAAGCTTTTAGACCATTATTCTCTTTACACATCATCAACTGCTTTCAGTTTTCAACCCTTCTGGAGAAGTTCCCATTCTCACCACTGAAGGCTCTTCCTATCATCTCACTCTCTTGCTCTAAACCTTTCTTGGAAAAGTGTCTCAATGCCTCAAAAATAACTCACATTAAAACATGGGCACACAGCCCACTTAGTTAAAAGATGTTAGAAAACATTGGAATCTCATTCACACCCCCGTGCTATTCCAGCTAAAATCTATACTGATGAGGGACTGATGCAGAAAGTCAACTCAATGAAAAAAAATCACTGACTCACTGTCAAATATGCATGTAATTCTTAAGAATACCTGGGACATTGCATTAAATGACTTTGGGCAAGTCATTTAAAAGTTCTCAGTTTCCTCAATATAAAAGCAAGATATAAAATTTGAATTTCAACCAGAAAATCATATTTTGGACTTTGGAATACAGAGTTTTAAAAACCTGAAAGTAAATATATAAAAAAATAAAAATTTTTTAAAATGCAGTATACAAAAATTTTTACCTAAATCCTTTAGTCTGCTGTAATAACATTTGCCCTGTATATGAAAATAGATAACCATTTCCACTGTTAAAATGATCACTTTCTGGAAGCTTACAGATGTTAACAATTGCTTGTTATAACTATTTTCCCAAGCATAGCTCCCAATACAATCATATACAACATGAATATGGTAATGTACTCAATTCTCTGTACAATACAAACCTCATATTCAGCATCATGCTAATATTCAAATTAGTTCCTCATATGTAGTGTCAATATTTGGGGGAGAAAATAAAGAGACACAGAGATTGAATTCTGATCTTCTGACCAATTCCACGTTCAATGACTGGCCCCCTACCCCCATTCCAAGGCCCCCTTACTGCAAAAGAAAGAAATCTTGCTTAGATTACCAGTCACATATATTTCCAACTCCAGTCCCTAATCTGCCATCTACTAGCTCTATGATCTTCTGCAACTTCCTTAATTTTTTAAGCTTCAGTTTTCTTATGTTTAAAATTGAAGTATTAGTACCAGCTGACTAGCAGAGTGCTGTGAAGATAAAATGAGATAATTGGGGGTGTGGGGGGATAAATAAATAAAATGAAATAATGTGCCTAGGACATTAATAATCAATCAATGAATGTTAGCATTTATGCTTATTATTATCATTATTATTGACTTAAGAATGTTCAGGGTGGCGCAGTGGTTAAGAATCCGCCTGCCAATGCAGGGGACACGGGTTCGAGCCCTGGTCCAGGAAGATCCCACATGCCACGGAGCAACTAATCCCACGCGCCAAAACTACTGAGCCTGCGCTCTAGAGCCCGCGAGCCACAACTACTGAAGCCCATGCGCCTAGAGCCCGTGCTCCACAAGAGAAGCCACCGCAATGAGAAGCCCACAACCAAGAGTAGCTCCCGCTCACTGCAACTAGAGAAAGCCTGCGCACAAAAACGAAGACCCAATGCAGCCAAAAATAAATAAATTTTAAAAAAAAAGAATGTTCAGTGATATTTAAGAGTACTTTAAAAACACTATTAAATTATGAACTGATCTGTGAATTTTCTCCTCAAGCTTCTATTCTAATTTTATCTCTTCTGAAAAACGTAATGTGTTTTATTGATGCAGCATAGTTTAGAATTTGCTTAATATTTTGTAATTTTTAAAATAATTTCTTCCATTTTAATCTTGCCAATTACTATGTAAACTCCTCAGGGCCCAAACCTTGTTTCATAAGCCTGTGTTCACATATATATTGTGTTTACTACAATGTAACGATTTGTTACTCTATTTCTCTCCCTTCCTAGGCTCTGAGCAATTCCAAGGCAAAAAGCAAGGCTTACTTATATTTGTATCCTGGAGACTTAGTAATCAGACACAAAATAGGTCTCAATAAACGTTTGTTGAAGGGATAAATGAATGAATTAATCTTTTTTCCCCCCTGCAATGCCTTACACAGTGCTCTACACATAATAGGAACTCAGTAAAGCTCCTTAATGGATTCATGGAGAAATCTTTTGGACTCAACCACATAAAGCTTTATCTTGCCTCAGAAAAGCATTTCGACTTTAAAGGTTAGCTACTAACATTACAAATTAAAAGTTTTAGTCTAACATATATCAAATAAATAGGTTCAATGACTAACCACATCAAGGCTAGCTCTAGAAGGATTAAAATCCACTATTCTAATTAATGAATTTGTGAACCTCAACATGGAGAAAGCCAGTTACATAATCAAAAGAGAGGTTATCAAGGATCAAACCCACACCCCCTGCAATGGAAGCCTGGAGTCTTAACCACTGGACCACCAGGAAAGTCCCTGTTTCTCTTTAATTAACAATGACCTTTTGATGTTCCTACTACCTGGTTTCTTGCAAAAACTCCTATATATCTTGGCTCCTCCCTTACATCTTCAGAGCAGTCCCTCAGAATCATCTGAGAGGCTGTCTTCCAGGCTTAAGTCCTCAGCAAGTCCGTCAAATAAAATGTTAATTCTCAAAAAAATAAATAAATAAAAAGAGAGGTTATGCCTTTGCAAATTTATACCTACAAAAGATAGTGAGAAATAATTATCAGAAAGCTTGTATCTGTATATTGAAATGAACAAATTATTTTTTATGCCTGAATTGATGCCACTGTTTTCACTAGAAATAAGAGTTAACAGCAAAGTGATCCAAACCTGTCTCTCAGTCCTTGAGACTCAGAGAGTAAATGTTTTGCCTCTCAGTGATTTTTAACTCCCGGAAGACTCCTTTTATTTCCAGATTGACGGATATTCAAAACTCTTTGTGTCTCCTAAAAATAAAACTTCATCCATTTCTTAAAAGGCAAACAACCTGAAAAGACACACTTTCGGAACACTAGGTTTTTATATTCAAGTAACTAAAACTATCCCTAGTGTTCAGCCTTGTGCTGCTGCAGTAGAAACACTTTTCTTAGTTTTTAAATTACATTCGTGGAAGGTTTAAATGTCGTACTGTACATTCTTTCACTGTATGATCTAAACTGATTTTACACCGCATATATAATTTCATAAGTACACCGTAAAGGAATTCTACACTTGAATGAAACTGGAAAGAAACGTTAACTTAGCACACACCCACTTCTTCCAACTCGATACGCACATCTTAGTTTTTTTTTCCTCAAGAATTTCTCTCTCCCGCCCCCACCCCACACTTTATTTCAGAGCAGCATCATTCATTATCCCACTCACCACTACCGAAAGAACCTTTCCAACTAATACTATTTCACCAGGACCCTCCTTTCACATCTCAGAGTCCGTGGGGGATTTCTTTGGAAGGGGGGTGGGCGGTGAAGTTCCGGGACGCCACCATTCCCGCCATGTCCTATAGAACCCAGGTCCTAGCGCGCAGTCCCCGACCAGCCTCAGGCGGACCCCAGGAAACTGCGAAGGTCTGACACCGCACCCCCCATCTCCGCCAGGGCAAAGCAAACCGGGCCCAACCTCTAGGCTCCCATTCAACGTACCCTCCTCCTCGCTGTACCCCATTTCTTCCCACTTACTTTACCCAATTCTGAGTCCCCATAACCATCTTGCTCCCAACACGAACACCGTTTTTACATTCCGGGCCCTGCCCCTTGAACCCTTCTACACCCCGGTCCCTCCCCCTGGACCTCCCACCAGCTTCAACCCTCACAGCGTGCCCTAGTGCAGACACGCGCCCTGTCCCTATAGCTACTGGACCCGGGTCCTACCCCACACGTCACACTCGAGCCCATTTCTCCCGCGACCCGACCTTCCCCACCCCCCTCCCCAAGCGCTACCACACACACCCCCCAGCACCCTGTTACCTCCGGCCCCGCCCCCCTGAGTGTCGCACTCACCGCTTCTGCCGCCGCATCATTAACCGCCGCGGCTGCTATAGCTACAGGGAGCCAAGGCAACCAGCTCTCGCGACACTTTCCTCAGCTACGGCGAGAACGGCCGGGAAGAGTCTCTCGCAAGAAAGTAAATGAGTCAGGGTCGAGACGGCTAAGTATATCTCGCGATAGTATTGTGTAAAATGGCGGCCGCAAGAAGCTTAAGGGGTGGGCTGGAAAGGTCTGGAGGTGGGCGAGGGCGGAGAAGGATATGGAACTGGCAGGAGAGTCGGATAAGTGTTGTAGGCAGGACGCAGGACGGTCTGGGATGGGGGAAGTTAGTATGACGAACCCTACACTGGAATAACTTGAGGTATGGGGCTGTCTTTTCCCAGTGCCTCAAACTTAAAGCAGTGGCGCCTTGGCTGAAGTTCAGTCTTCCTGGCATTTTCCATATGCATGCAGAGTAGAGATGGAGGGAGCAAGCCAGAAATTGACCTTTCCATCTCCTCCTTAACCTTCCTTCAGGAAACTTTGATTCGTTCTTCCCCTACTTTGGTTTCTGAATGGTATTTGACTTAACAGAAATATTTATGTTTATACACTGGTGCCCCGCCCCCATCAATTTGCCCAATGAAACTAGGAAATCAAAGTGTTTTGTTGTTGTTGTTTTTAGTCGAACATTATCACATGTTTGGCCTTGAATGTGGAAGGGGGCCGCATTGGTTTGTGATTTGAACTTTGCAGTTGTTGCTTGTCACCCTGTGGGCACATCTTTACTTGGTGACTCTCTCAACACTTAGTTGTAAGGGCTTTCTCTCTGCCCTCAGAAAGCTGTAAATGCAGACTGAGTAGGATCTGGAACAGACGACAGACATGTTAGGGGAAACACTGACTGAAGCTGCCCACCCTGGCCAGGCAAGATAGTAGCCACTTGCATGAGTCATCTTACAACAGGAGGTCCTGGTAAGGAACGAGGAACTAACAAGCTACCACCAACCGGTAGAATTCGGGAAAGGAGAGAAGAGACACCAGTCCATATGTCCTACCAACATCCCAGAATCCTCACTGGAATCTATTTTGTCTGAGCAGTGCGCGCACCACCAGGAAGGGCCCTGAGTCAGAATGACTGGCCAGAGACAACCCGGAAAGTAACCCCATTCCCATAAAACTCAAGACTGCAAGCCACGTGGCAGAGCAGTTCTCCTGGGTTCCCTTACCCTGCTGCTATCTGCCTGGGCACCTCTTCCCAGTAGTCTCTTGCTTTGTCAGCACGTGTGTCTCCTCGGACAATTCATTTCTGAGTGTTAGACAGCGGCCCACCCTCAGGCCCTGGAAGGGGTCCCCCTTACTGCAACAGCTATATAAAGAACGTTGTTCAGTGAGAGTAAAACAGAGGAGAACAAGTAAGGGAATAAAAATAATAAATGGAGAATTCAGTTTCTTCTCTCCAATCCCCTGAATACCTCTCATAGTCTAGACCAGTGCTGTCCGGTAGAAACATACTGTGAGGCACATCATGCAATTTAAAATTTGTAGAAGCCACATTTTTTTAAAAAGTAAGAAAAATGAAATTTAGTTATTCACTTAACCCAACGTATTCAAAATATTTCAACATGTAATCAATATTTTGAAATTTTAAAAAATTTTTATTGGGGGTATAGTTGATTTACAGTGTGTTAGTTTCTGGTGTACAGCAATTTTTTAATATTTTGAAATTATTAATGAGATATTTTACATTCTTTTTTTCATACTGAGTCTTCACAATCCATTGTTTATTTTTACACAGCATCTTAATTTAGCCTAGGCAAATTTTAAGAGCTTAATAGCCACATGTGGCTAGTGACTGCAGCATTAGACAGCAAAGCTCTAGACCCTATACCAGGGAATGCATTATCTGGGTGACTTTAGGGGCATAGTATTATGGGCAGGTGGTTTATGTAAAAGAAACCCTTGAAGTTGCTAACTCAAACGGCTGCAGAGTCTAGGTGGGTAACAATAAAAGAGACCTGATGTAAAACAATAGGTGGTAGTGGGGACTTGTGCCCACTGAAGAGTGCAAGTGAAACAGGAGGAAAGGGGGCAGGGCACAACCTTTGAAAGAATGACACAGCCTAAGGACGGAACATAAACTGATTAGAATCAAATGGGTCCAAGATGGCGGAGAAGTCAACTTCCACTAGACCTTGAAGCTCAGTATACGCTCACTGTAACACATCAGCAAGCTAAATGACACACCCAAAGGCACCATGACAGTGGCGGTGCCCACTGTCAAAAAGTGGGCGGTGGCTCAATTCCTGGAAATCCCCACCCCTTCCCAAAATAGCTGGAATACTCCTCCCACTCCTTAACCTATGAAATTACCCACCCCTATAAAAACTGACAACCCCATACCCTGGCGGCCTTTCTCACCTTCTGAGATGGCCCACACTCTGTCTGCAGAGTGTTTCTCTCTAAATAAATCCACTTCTTACCTATCACTTTGTCTCTCACTGAATTCTTTCTGCGATGAGACATCAAGAACCTGAGCTTCATTAAGTCCTGAAACAAGGTGTGTGATCTCATTTGGAAGACTGTGGGCTTTGGTGGGGTTCTGGCATGCGTGTTCAAGTCCCAATCTGAAGTGCGTGGTTTCACAAGCTTCTATCTAAAAAGAGTTTTCCTGCAGCCATTATGGAAAACAGTATGGAGATTCCTCAAAAAATTAAAAATAGAATTTCCATATGATCCAGCAATTCCAATCCTGAGTATTTATCTGAAGAAAAAAAAAAATGTTAACTAGAAAAGATATATGACATGCACCACTATGTTCCTTACAGCATTATTTACAGTAGCCAAGATGTAGAAGCAACCAAAGTGCCCATCAGTAGATAAATGATGCGTATATATTTACAAGATTTCAGATATTCTGAGGTCGGAAAAATTAAGTTGCTAGGTTTTCAGAGCTGTTGACTATTAGACCCTGAACATTTTTTACCCCAACTTTAAGGGTAAGCATTTAATAATTATTTTATAGTTGGGAAATCTCTTTGTCACATGAATGTTGTTATTTGCTTTTGTACATCTGATGCCTGATATATAGGGCCTAGTATATAGTAGGCACTCAATAAACATTTGTTGAAGGAATATAGTCCTTAACTTTTGGGGAGGGCTCACAGACTTTTTTTTTTTTTTTTTTTTTAATTTTTGGTTGTGTTGGGTTTTCATTGCTGCACATGGGCTTTCTCTAGTTGCAGCGAGCGGGGTCTACGCTCCGTTGCGGTCAGCGGGCTTCTCATTATGATGGTTTCTCTTGTTGTGGAGCACGGGTTCTAGGTGCTTGGGCTTCAGTGGTTGTGGCGCGTGGGCTCAGTAGTTGTGGTGCACAGGCTTAGTTGCTCTGCTGCATGTGGGACCTTCCTGGACCAGGGCTCGAACCCGTGTCCCCTGCATTGGCACGAGGAGTCTTAACTACCGTGCCACCGGGGAAGCCCGGGCTCACAGACTTTTAAACATGAGAATCTCATAAAAGCTATGAACTCTTATCCACATCCTGTCTGTGCCCTGCCCATATTCCCTCAGCCTATCCTAGAGTACACTACAGCTTTGGTAGACAAATCCTGTACAAGCCATAGCTTCCTACCTTAAACACCTGAGTTATCTCCTTGCCTGGAAGTGCCAGCAGAGTTAACATTCCCCTTGGCAATCCGTAACCAATGAGAGATGGGATTTGGTAGCTAAATATTCCAGTTTCTACCCTGCCTCAGTGAGGCAATTCTGAAGTATGTTTTACTGTAGTGTTTCTCAAACTTTACTAACACTTAAGAATCACCTGGAAAGATTAATAAGACACAAATTCTTGAATTTGCAATTTTTTTTTTTGGCCTTGCTGTACTGTTTGCAGGATCTTAGTTCCCCCGACCAGGGATCGAACTGGGTCCCTGACAGTGAGGGTGCCAAGTCCTAACCACTGGACCGCCAGGGAATTCCCTTGAATTTGCACTTTTAACAAAGCTCCCAGGAGAAAATGTTGCTGCCAGTCCATGGACCACACTTTGAATAACATTTTTCTCAGAGAGTCTCTAGTGAGATTCAGCCCCAATTGCTGGAAGCACCTTTTTGGCCTTCTTCTCATTCCCTTACACTGCTTGGATTCTGGGACCACCTCCCAAATTTACTACTTGCATCCAAACCTTTGTTTCAGGGTCTGTTTGGGAGGGAAGCCAAACTATGACAACTCTTCTTAGAAAAATGCACATAGAAATAGAGTTTTGTGTACTAGTTTAGAGGAAATATGAATTCCCTGAAATTTATTTATGTCATAAAGGAAGGTGACCAGGCTAAATGTCATATGACCCAAGTTCCATGAAAATTGAATCAGTCCAGGCAGTCTAGGAACGTAATATAATCATTAATGGCTCATGGAGTTAGCTGAATTCAGCCAGCTCTCCTCAGAAGTTATTTTTCCAGATCTGCATCAAACTCTGACTTTGTGGGACATAAGAGTAAGTCTGGGACTCTAAGAAACCCCATGCTTGAAGTTAATAAAAAGAGTATTGTTACTCATTGCTATTGGATTCTCATGGTTTCTTCCCAATCATAGTGCTTTCTGGACACAACTGCAGTGCCCCTGTGACCCTTAGATCTTTTCTTGATGTGTTCACAGATGAGCCAGGCATACTATAACTGCAGATGGTTTCTCCCACTTCCTTCTGGATTCCAACATGGCTCCCTATTCTATTTCATCCTTTTGGGAACCTGTAACCTTTGACATATATTCCTAAGCTCACTCTCGTGTCATCTGGAAACTTTATGGCATGCTCTCATTCTGTAAAAATTGGGTAATCCTGATTATCCCAGTTTCTAATCAGCTTCTTAAAGAGAGCTAATGCCAGGGTCACCAACGCCTATTTCCTAAACACAGCACACAATTGCTGCTTAGCTTTGCCCACGTATGGGCCAGCATGTGTGTTTGTGCATGATTATTTGTCTTATGTACTATTCAATAAGTATGTCTTTGTATACACCTATGAATGAGCTTTGGCAGGTGCGGATGTGGGTGTGGGTGTGTAAGTAATCAGGTCAGTCTTGAAGTCTGAATAATGGATGTATGGTATTTTACTTTTAATTAGTCTCTGTGCATTGTTAGCCTCAGTTTTCGTCTGCCCTCAAATATCAGAGGAAGAATGAGTTCATTTCCTTGAAGTTTATTAACTGTTACCGAAGGCAGAGAAAATTCCACACGAGAAGGTTCCATACAGAGCAAGTGGAAGGGGAGCTCTGAGTTGGTAAGAAAAGATGCTTGGAGTGGGGACTTGGAGTGAAGGATGGAAGGGCAGATCTCTCCTTTCTTTTTCCCTCCATTCCCACAAGGATACTGGATTTTCAGTGGGGGTATCCTGCTCAGCATTCCCTCTCCAAAATGGAACCAGAGAGGGGAAACGATACAAAGTAGAGGTAGAAACACCTCACAGCTCCTCTGTTTCTCCATCCAAGGGGATGCCAATATCCACGTTGTAGTCTACAGGCTCCCCGGAGCTCAGCCAGGGAATAGGGGTTCGATTGAAAGAAGGCCTGTTGGAGAGGTTCTGGTTGTAGAGGACTAGGGGTTCACTCAGCAAGGGCCCCAGGTCAAACTTGGGCATCTGGAAGGTCATACGTTTGGAGGCCTTCTCATATCCACCATAAGGCATTGCTGTCCTGAAAAGGGGACACATTATTTAATTAAAAACCAGAACAAAAGAGAGAGTTTTGTCAGTGAGATGTTACACTGTTTTGAGGATGGGGAAGTCTGTGAATTCTAGTTGCAGATTGCTTCTGCACTCCTTATTCTTCTTCTCCCTTAGTACTCCATTCCCCCTTCTGGTTTGCTTGTTTCCCCTAAGCTAAAAATGAGAAAAGTAGTCTAGTGTGTACTAGAGAGAGAGTCTCATGGATAGTTGTAAGCCAAACCAGTCACATTTTCAGAGAAATTTACCCCAAACACTATAGACTCAAGGATCTGAGGTCACCTTAAATTATAATGACCCCCCTCAAAACCCCTACCCCACCTTCAGTGGATAGTATGTGCCCTGGATGAGAGGAATGAACATTTCCTGGAAAATCCAGGCACTTTAGGACCAAATTCAAAAGCACTCTCTAGGGCTTCCCTGTCCTGTTTTCACACAGTCTAGAGAAGCCCAGTTCCAAGAGGATAGATACTTGAACCTTACTAAAGTAGGGTATAAAGAAATAGAATCTTCAATATATAATAACTTGCTGTGGTGCATAATCTATAAAAATTCTGAATCACTATGTTGTACACCTGAAACTAATATAATGTTGTACGTCAACTATACTTCAATTAAAAAAAGAAAAGAAGGGGCTTCCCTGGTGGTGCAGTGGTTGAGAGTCCGCCTGCCGATGCAGGGGACGTGGGTTCGTGCCCTGGTCGGGGAAGATCTCACATGCCGCGGAGCGGCTGGGCCTGTGAGCCATGGCCGCTGAGCCTGCGCGTGCAGAGCCCGTGCTCCACAACGGGAGAGGCCACAGCAGTGAGAGGTCCGCGTACCGCAAAAAAAATAATAATAATAAAAAAAAAGAAAAGAAAAGAAAAATAGAATTATACTATAAGGACAGTAATGGAATTGTAACCTTGAATGAAGGGAGCCTCAAGAAGCCTTTAAATGTGTAATATATTATTCCCATTTCACAGCCAAGGCAACCAAGGCTCAGAAGTAGGGTGACTTTCCCACACAGCTAATCACTATGAACTAAAATTCAGATCCTGCCTCCTAGCAAATTTTTCCTTCATCATACCATGCTGTTTCTCTGAGCTAGAGTGAAAAGACCAAAAGCCTTCAATTGCCACCCCCAAATTCCTCCCATGCCTCCTCATCCTCCTGAAACATTTGAACCAGTCTCCATTCCAACTAAGGGCATGTTGCCATACACTGGAATGCATTAGGTTCCTTCCCCATCCTCCTTACCTGTTGAAGGACTTATACTGAGGGAGATCAGCTTTGGCCCCATGGGCCAGCAGGTTGATGCCAAGTTCCACTTTTTGCTGGGAGTCAACCCCCATGGCTCTCTCCCATGGGGAAATATAGGTCTTGAACACAGTGATATGTTTTCCTTCTCCACCTGCCTGGTCGTCTGGCAGCCATGGGAGAGAAATAATAATAAGTCAAATAATAGCAGTTAGTAGCCAATGGAAGTTAGTCTCAGAGCCCTGCACTAGAGAAGTTGCTGGGGCCAGGGACCAAAGGTAAAACATCTTGGTAATTGTATAAGGTTTGTGAAATAATGACAGCCTGGAGTCGGATTTGTGATACAAACTGAAAGGCTAGAAAGGTGACTGAGAGACAAGGTTTCTGGGTGGAATAGACACGTCTCTGTATCCTTATGGACCCAGAAAGTCCATCAGGCTATCTCAACAGGCCTCTCCTGCTTCCTACACCCAGTCTAGGCCTCATTCCTGGGTATTTCTCTGCTTTAGAGACCAGACACATTATTCTTGGGTGAGGATACTTGCCTAGTCCTGTCTCGCCAACCCCTGCAGTGCCAGCAGCTCCTCCTCGGCCAGTCTGGCTCCCAGGACCACCTGTATCCCGATATCCAGACCCAGGGCCCTGATGATGGTGATGCTCGTCAGAGCCATATTGTCCGGCAGAGCCACTTCCCCCTGCCTGGCCTCCACCGCTGCCCTTGCTGTAGGAGAATCCCTGGCCAGCTGTCCCCAGCTGTCCCCCAACTGTGGGAAGGAACTTCTGGAAGTGATCCTGAAAAGAAAGGACAAAGTAAGGGGAAGGTTAGCAATGGGTACGGGGAATACCATAGCAAGTAGGAGGTGATCAGAGACAATGGACAACCAGAAGACACTGAATCTTCTGAGACTCTCCCCTCCAATAGATGGTTAGCAGATAGCCTGACTGAGAGAAATTAAACTCTCCTTAAGGGATACAACCCCTATGGCTCAGTTCGAATTACATCTAGGATGGGGGCAACTCATTCTCCGAAATCCCCTTTCCCTCCTTACCAAGGCAAAGAGGACCAAGAGTTCTGCTCAACTTAGATTTGAGAGATTGGGGCTGGCATGGAGAACCCAGCCTTAAGTTAAAGAACTAGAGAGATCTCTGCTCCTCCCCTGCATCTTGTCTAACAGATAAAAGTTTCTTCTCTCTCTTCCTCTTCCTCTCCCTTTCTCCTCTTGGTGCCTGTTGGACCAGGACTTCCTGACAGTGAAACTGTAGTGGGTAGGGGGAAGGGAAGCCCAAAGGGCAACACTGGATCCATCCCCAAAGACTAAAAATAACCCTGCCAACTCCTTCAGGAGGCTCTCCTGGCCACCCACCGAACACACCCCCATGCTCCACCCAGTGTAACCAGACACAGGCAGGGGGGAGGGCTTTTGGCCTCCTAAAGTTAGATATGACCGGCTCAGCATTTTTATTCTGCTCCTACATACGGGCAAATGGCAGACACTCTTGCCCCTGGCCCCATGTAGGCAACTATTTTCACTCTCCCCTGGCTGCCCAGGAAAGGTGGAGGGGGAAGAAAGGAAATGGAAATGATTCCCTCCTTCTCAGCTGAAATATCTTGTGCCTGGTCCCTCTCCAATCTCTACTTCTCTTCGGAGAATGATCCTGACTAGGAGACGTAGGACCTTAAAACATGGTTTCGGTCCCCACATCTGTGGTCCTTATACTGACCCTTTAGATAAAAGAATGGCTCAAGAAGAGATGGTTATAAAAATTCACTTACCTCTTTCTAGGGTTGCCAGATTTTGCAAAAAGAAAAAAAATCACAGGACACCAGTTAAATTTGAATTTCAGATACACAATAATACTTTTTTAGTATATATATGCCTAAGTATTGCATGGGACATATTTAGATATGAGAGTATTCGTCATGTACCTGAAATTCAAATTTAACTCAGTGTCCTGTATTTTTTAATTTAATTTTCATGTCCCAAATATTTCATGGGACACACTTATATTAAAAAATTATTGTGTATCTGAAATTCAAATTTAACTAAGTGTCTTCAATTTTTTTTTTTTTTTTGCCATGCTGCGTGGCTTGCAGGATCTTAGTTCCCCAACCAGGGATCGAACCCAGGCCCCTGGCAGTGAGAGCACCGGACCACTGGACCACCAGGGAATTCCCTAAGTGTCTTCAATTAAAAAAAAAACAAACTTATGTCCCAAATATTGCATGGGACATACTTTACTAAAAAATTATCTGTGTATATCTCAACTTTATTTTTTTAATTGAAGTAGCATTGATTTACAATATTATATTAGTTTCAGGTATACAACATAGTGATGCAATATTCTTATAGACCATACTCCATTTAAAGGTATTATGAAATATGGGCTTTATTTACTGTGCCTACAATATATCCTCAGTGGCTTATTTAGTGTGTATCTCAACTTTAAAATATAGGACTGGGCATCCTGTGTTTTATCTGGTAATCCTATCTTTAATACTTAACCATACTGGGAAGGAGTTTTCTCCTTGAAGGTGTGGACTCCCCACCCTGCCTCACCAGCTCTAAGATACAGATTTAGTTTCAGAGGTGGGCTGTAATTCACCCTGGAGCTATTGGGGGCTCGCTGTATCTGGGGGGTTAATGAGCTTATAAATTAGCTGGGAGGGGAGGTTGGTCATATTTTAGAGACTCCGGCGGGGCCTACCAAGAAGCTGTCAAAAGAGGCACAAGGCTTTGAGAGTAGTAAAGTTCTGAACTCACCATTGAGCTGTCAGAGAAGACATCAGGGTGGTTTTCATAGATAAATTTCTCCACCCGCATCTGCCGCAGTTTGAACATCTTGGAGCCCCGGTTAGTGAGCAGCGACAGCTCCTCCAACATCACATCCCTTGGGACGCTGATCTTCTTGCCCAGGTTCAGGCCCGAGCTCTCCTGTCCACCTTTCAGGGAGGTGGGGAGGCAGAGGCAAGGG
>NW_006795130.1:2792804-2809689 GCF_000442215.2 Lipotes vexillifer | reverse complement strand
GGAAAGAGGAAAGTAGGGTTTTCTAGCTCCAAATGAAGCCCCCATCCACAACTAATTAAGTATGTGTGTCCCAGCAGAGATCACTGAGGGAAGCAGATGCTGTCTGTGATGTCTGATCAAATTCTGTCTAGTTTATGAGGGCTTTTGATTTCCTGGGTTTGGAGTTGGAGAGAATGCATGGGAAATGGGGTGCAGAGTGAGACAGTGGGGATACTAGAATGGGGTGAAGACGCTGAATGGGGTAAAAGGTATGGGGTACAGGGCAAAAGAGTAAAGAAACATCATAGATGGAGGTCATTGGGGAAACTATAGCACGGGGGAAAGCCCAAAGGCCACCTCTAAATATATACTCCTATCTTAACTCCTTTGCCTTCTCTTCCCCTCAGTAAACTGGCTGCAAACAGCTTCTAGGTATTGATTGGGAGAGCTCTTCACATGCTGTACTCCTACCACCCCCAGGAAAAATGCCTGAGCAATTTTCCATTTTAAGTGCCTATACGAGGCTCCTTAGCTCTGGGGAAAGAAGTAAGGAAATTAACCATTTATTGAGACCTTACTCTGTGCCAGTCTCCATCATACATATTTTCTTCTCAAACATACCTCACTGACCTGTGGGTCCTGTTGTCTTGGACCTGTGCTGCGTAACATGGCATGGGTATTATTGTCTCAGATTACAAGGTGAAAAGGGTGGAAGGGTGAGTAGTCAGTGTTGAATTCTTTCTTCCTTCCCCCCCTTCCCCCCACCCCTGCAAACCTCACCCCCACCCCAAATTCCTCTTGTCTCTCCTTATCTCTTCGCCTTAAGACACATAATAACCTTATGATACTTCTGGGACTCATGGGCCAGAGATACTCTCAATAAGAAGTCCCACACTAGGTAGGTGCAAACATGCCATACCTCCAGTGAGTTCCATGATCAGCTTGCTGGATTTCCGCTTCTTGTTGGGGGCGGGGGTCCCTGAGAGTGGCATTGTGGAGATGGATGGAGCCTGGATAGGGTGGGAAGGAGGAGGTGAAGGATGGACAGGGACTGCGGTGAGTGTCTACAGTAAGGCACTGCGTAAGGACTTCAGGGAGCAAAATTTCATTAGATTTTTTAAAAGAAGTATATATTTCTCTAAAAGGTGAAAAAACATTGCTTTAGGGCTTCTCTTCTTGGGAAGCAGGGCAAAAATTATAGATGCACCCCTTGCCCCTACCTTCTACCAACCTCTTTTCAGCCGTTTTACATAGAGCTGGTGCAGGGCTTAGGAACACAATATGTGTTAGGGGGGCCTGGGGGTAAAACAAACACATTACTTACAGGTCAGGTAACGCACCCAGGTTTCATTGGTTTGGCATGACTTGAAGTTTTTATTTGTACGGGGCTCCCAGACTGGGATTATCATTGCAAACTCTGGCCTCTCAGTCTTCCCCAAGCCCCAGAGTGGGGTGGGGGGTGGGGGGTGGAGCAGAAAAAATGTTCTGCCAGGATTGAGGAGATCCAGCCAGAAACATTCTCCATAGGATGGAGAGGTTATTGCCCCTCCACCGGGCCAGCTGGATCATGGCCTGGGAGGTGACAGCAGTGCTCCCACTCCGTTTCAGTCACTCCCCACCCCCCAGACCTGGAGTGGAGAGGGAGGTCAATATTGATGCATGTCAATTCAGCAATATCATAGCAGTGGGGAATTCAGGGATGACAGGAACATAATCATAGGATCTGGCAGTCGAGGGGGACAAGCTGGGAAAAGATACAGATTCCAGCCCCTCCTTAACAGAAGTTGGCACTCAGCGAAATGTCTTCTGCTGAGTCCTGTCTCACAACACATCTGTGATTCTACTAGCTTAGTGGGGTCTGCTGAGGCCAGAGTCCAGGAACTGCTAAATAGATTCTCCACATACCTCTCTCAGCCCCAACTAGGTTCTTGTTTTCCATCCAGCCTCTCAGACCCCCTTCTCATTCCTCCAGTGCCTCCCCCAACATCTCCAATCCCCCCACCCTCTTGGGCCCTTCTCCTTCCAACTCTCTGTGGCTCCCCTGAACTGGACAACTGGGAACTGAGTACAGATGGAGGAGGGAGGCAGCTCCCCCCAGGATCAAGGGTCACTATTACAGCCACAGACACAGCAGTCAGCAGAGTGGGCTCCAGCCCCTCTGACTATAAAGCTGGAGACTTACCGGCTGCTCAAGCGGTGGTCAGCTCTCCCTGGGGTCCAGCAGCTTTGGAGGACTGTGCTGCTGTGACTAGAGAACCCGAGCTGGGCAGGCGTGGGGGCAGCACTGGCAGTGGGGGAGGGAGGGTGGTTATTAATAGAGACGATGAGCGCAAGCAGCTCAAATGGCACAGGGGTACTGAGACCCTGGAACCATGATCCCATCCTCCTTGCCCAGAGGCTCAGGACGGGGAGGAAAGTCCTTTGGAATTCTCTCACTAAGCTGTCTGAGCCAAGGATCAGTCTGCCCAGGGACTCCTCTTCTTTGGCACCTCGAAGCTGAGATCCAAAGAAGCAATTTGGAAAGTGAAAACTGAGAGGGAGAGAGGAAGCAGGCAGCAAGTGGTGAAAAAGAATTCGGAGTGGGAAAGTGAGAACCAGGAGAATGTGTCTGGAGAGCCATTCAGAGACAATCCAGGCTGGAGCTGGAGGGACATGTGGGTGCATTTTGGGGGTGGGAGAGTTTAAGATGCTATGTTTTGGGAAGGGAATTTCTGTTCACAATGGAACTGCCCTTTGAAAGTTCCTGGATAGGCTGGTCTTTCCTTTGGGAGGGCCAGATTTTGGCAGGATAAGGGACCAAATTAACCAAATCCAGTAGTTAGGCTATCAGGGATGATGTAGGGGAAGACTTGACCAGTTTCCGCCTTTTCATCCCCATTTGCTGTTTGGGTGCTCAGTTTAGCCTGCTCTGCTAGATAGATGTCACTTTTTTTTTTTTTTTGCGGTATGCGGGTCTCTGACTGCTGTGGCCTCTCCCGTTGCGGAGCACAGGCTCCGGACAGGCAGGCTCAGCGGCCATGGCTCACGGGCCCAGCCGCTCCGCGGCATGTGGGATCTTCCCGGACCGGGGCACGAACCCGTGTCCCCTGCATCGGCAGGCGGACTCTCAACCACTGCACCACCAGGGAAGCCCCTCACTTTTTTTTTTTTAATTAATTAATTAATTAATTAATTTTTGGCTGCGTTGGGTCTTCGTTGCTGCACGCGGGCTTTAGTTGCGGCGAGTGGGGGCTACTTTTTGTTGTGGTGCGCGGGCTTCTCATTGCGGTGGCTTCTCTTGCTGCAGAGCACAGGCTCTAGGTGCACAGGCTTCAGTGGTTATGGCTCGTGGGCTCTAGAGCACAGGCTCAGTAGTTGTGGTGCACGGGCTTAGCTGCTCCGTGGTGTGTGGGATCTTCCCGGACCAGGGATCGAACCCGTGTCCCCTGCATTGACAGGCAGATTCTTAACCACTGAGGCCGCCACCAGGGAAGTCCCAGATGTCACTTCTCCCTGAAGGGGTACACGTAGGCTTCTGACCTGCCAGGGCTTTACTCTCTGAGGCTCCTACTTGGGATTTTCTTCAAAGGGAGCACACACCCCATAGGATCTGGACTGTCCCATTCACACTGGTCTAGAGAAGCCTCTGGGAAAGGGCACAAGCTTGAGAGCCCCTTCCAGGGAAACCTGTCATTTGCCCGGCACCTTGCTCAGTAGCTGCGTGAACATCCTGGATCCTTCTCCATCTTCTGCTCAGGTTCTGTAACCAGCTGCTCTACCTCTGCTGTATCCACCACCCTGTTGTGGCTGCCTTAGGAAGTGGCTTTTGTAGTCCCCAGAACACCTTTCTGTCCCTCTGTGAGCTACCCACTCTTCCTGACCATGTCCTTTTCCCATCCTGAACTTTATCGGTTCAGGTTAGGGGCTGAAAGTTTGCCCTGCTCCCCTCTACTTGGCCTCTGCCCAGACCAGTTTAGCCTCCAGATTCCTCATCTTTTGTCCTTTTTCTCCATTCTTTCCTAACCCAAAGAAGCAATTAGATGAAAAAACATAAATAGCAAAAGGTGATTTCATCATCATTACCATCCTCCCCTCAAAAAACCAACCAAAATTTTGGTCTCTTATGATTGAGTACCTAAAACTACCTAGTGAATGAAGACAGAATATTTACCCTAGGCTCTCTGAGCCCTTCCTTTGAAATTCTGAGAGGCTGCATATTTGGGAGAATCAGGGTCATGGGCCTGGTTATTGGCACAAATCTGCCCCCTGCTGGTAGAACTGGGGCAACAGAACTTCCCTTTCTCAGAAGTCTAATTCTAGCCACCTTTCAGTGCCTTCTCTTTTTTATTAGTCTCAATCCATGCTGATCCACCCTCTCTCTCCTTCTTCCCTCTCTCACCCCACCTTCAACTTCAGCCATTGCTTTCCCTTCATTTCCTCCGGGTGTTGGGAAAGCAGGGCCCTTCCAAATTGTCTAGGTTCTGTAAGCTGAGGCCTCATCCGAGAAGTATGGAGCAGGGGATGGAGAAGGGGAGAATCTGGAGAGAGAGAACTGGGGGAGTGATGGAGGTGGCTATACTGAATTAGGACAGAATTGGTAGAGAAGAGCAAAAGACCAGGGGGTGAAGGGCAAAACAGTAAAAAATAGGAGGGTAGGAACTGAGAAAGAGATCAGGAATCAGGAGATCAGGGGAATGAATTAGAGAAGATGAAGGGGAGACCAGGATTTAGGTATAACACTAGAAGAGATGACAACAACAGGAGATATGGGGCATAAGTTTATTCTTGTGCACAAACCAAAGTACTGTGACTCACACTCAATATGCAAAGGAAATGATCAATTTCCAGATCAAGCAGCAAGCGTGACTGGTGGTGGTCATGGTGAGAGGGGAGTCCATATCCCTCTAGGATCAGAGATCAGGACCTGAAGCTGGAAAGAAATAAGAACTAGGGTTTGAGGGATGGGGTAGAACTAAAAAGAGGTTTTGGCTCTGGGTGTTTCCCTGCCCTTTCTCAGGTAGTTATGACAAGCTGCAGAAGACAGAGGGACAGATTCAAAGGAGGTAGCACAGATACCTGTCTTTCAACACTCAGCACACACTCTCGCATCCCCAACATCCCCCTTCACTCTAACAAATACGTTCTTCTCGCTCAAATTTCTCCCCAATTCCCCTTTTGTGTACATGATTGGTTTCTTATTATCCAATTTTACTCTCTACCAACACTGTATTCTCCCTCACCATGCTTCTCTCTGAGGCTCGATCAATTTCATTCATTTCTGTTCTGCTCCTGGTTTCTACCTCCCTTTCCACATCATGGTTCTTTTCTCCTTTCTGTCTTAAGTTCATGAGACAATGAAGCCAATGATTTGTTCATTCTCAGAGGACATTTTCTTTCTTTCTTTTCAGTTCTTGGATGCTTTGTTGCTCAGCATGGGCCTCTCCAGTTGCTAACTTTCTGAAATCCTAAGGAACAGAATTCTTAGTTCTACTCCTGGTCTAGCTGGTATAACTCAACCCATACAAACTGCCCTGGTCCTTCGAGTCTCCTCATACTCTATGAATTTCACCAGATGCTCTACACCTGCTACAGACGATGATCTTTAACTCTAATGAGTCTCTTTCTCCCCACCAGACATTCTATGTGAGGATAACTGACTCTTCTTTCATTAGTGCAAGGGTAAGACCCAGATTGGGTCTTTATTTAGATGGCTCCTCTTACTCTTGCCTCAGACAGAAGAGCACATCTGTGTGCACGCACACACTTGCACACACACACCTAGGAAAATGCCAGACAAGCTTGGGAAAGAAGAGTGAGGAGCAGCAAATGATTTCGTGCAAATAGGGGTCAGTTCAGTCCCTTTGCTGCCTGTCTGGTGGTGAGCTTCTTGCCTGAGGTCTCAGTGGTAACTTCTCTGTCTTTCTCATTGACTGTTAAAACAAAGCCCACAGAAAAAAGCACAAATGTAGAGAAATGGAGACCAGTGGAGGAGTGTAGGTGAAGAGACAGAGTTAAAGACAGAGATCCAGGCAAGGAACTACAAAGAGAAGCAGACACCAAAGCAAAGATAGTATTATAGGTTGGAAAGCAGCAGGGAGGTTAGGAGTCAGGAGGAAGCTGGGAGATGGGACACCAACTCCAAAACTTTCTCTGGCAGGAGGGAATTTAGCCTGCAAAGGAGAGGGGGTGGGGGCGGGGGCGGGCGGGTTGGGTAGAAGCAACTTTAGGAACTAGCTGTTCCACCTCCCCTTGGTCCTGGGAGCTGTGCCCTGTTCAGTGGTGGCCCGCCCCAGGCCTCCACACATGAGCCTGCAATCCTGTTCTAGTAGCTGAGAAACGGGGCCTGGCTACCTGGAAGCCACAGGAGCTGGGGGAGGTCCCAAGACTCCTGGGAGACTCTGGAGGAGGGGCTGGGCTAAGGACAAGGGCTGAGGCCAGTTCTGCCCTCCAGATGGGCTCATCCAATGTAGTGGCTGCTCGTGGGGCAAGCACAGTGGGTGCCAGGGGCTCTGCAGTGGGCTGGGGCACTGGAGTCGAAAATCGGCGGATCTCCTGGACTCGGGCAGTTTTGGGAGGCACTGAGGAGGTGGGTCCAGGAGTCGGGGGAACCTCATCAAAACAGAACATGGCACTTTTAAGTTGGTAGGGCTGGTGCCGCATGAAATCCAAAGCCTTAATGCCCTGCTTGGGGGCTGCCCGAGGCCCTTGGGATTGGATCTTACTAGGGAGATTTCGGGCAGCTTGGGGAAAAAAGGGTGAGAGCAGTGGGTTGTAAGCAATTGGAGGTGGGGCACGGATATTGGGTGAATATTTCCAGGAAGGGGGCAGGGAGGGGGTAGGAGAAGGGCTTCTGGGCCGAGGGCCAAGGCCAGGACCAGGTGCTTCCACCACATACCTGTCCGCTCGGCTCTGACGCTTGGCAAACAGCTCCCCACCCCTGCCTTGAAGCCTTGGTGGTTCAGGGATTCCAGCTGAAGGGGCCGCCCCATTCACTAACCCATCGAGGAACCCTCGAGAAGGGGGCTTGGGAGCCACTGGGGGTGGAGTCTTAGGAGTCGTAGGGGGTGGGGTCTTGGGAGCCATTGGAGGCGGGGTTTTAGCTGTCACGTGAGGCAAAGTCTTGTAACTCCTGCCCCCTGGTGGCTGCATGAAGTTGCAGGCTTCAGCCCCGAGGCTCAGGGCGTCCTCCTCTGGACAAGATTCCGCACCCCCAGCCCGGGGTTTTTCATCCAGGTTCTGCACCAACGATAGCAGCTCCGGGTTGGGCGAGTTCTTCGTCTCCTCATTTCCCGGCCGGAACATCTGCTTTCGGGTCCCCCGACGCCGGGCCTCCTGGAGGATGCCGGTGCGAGCAGCTGGCACGGAGATGCGCTTCTCCCGAGCGCTGGAGGGCTCAGGGGCTGCGGGGCCAGGGGCGGGGGCCTCTGGGCGTGCAGCAGGTCGCAGAGGCGCCGATAGGAAGATAGAAGCGGTGGAGGTCATTGCAGCTCCGCTAGCGGGGGCGGGGGGCTCTGGGGCTCCGCCTGGCGTAACAGGACGATTGGGGGCTGGGATGTATAGGGAGCTGGTGGCCGTCACGGGGCCGGAGGAGCGTGGGGTGCTGGGGGAACCGGGGGTTGACACGTGGCTGGGAACCCCTGAAGAGAAGCTGGGCAGAGGAGTGGTCCCCTGCGGAGAGGACAGGAAAGGCGGTGGGACGGCGCTGAGGCCTCCCAGGCTCTCGTTTGCCCTCTTGGGAGCCAGGGGCCGGAAAATAACCGAGGTGGTACCTGGCCGCTGCCCTTGTAAGCCCGGAGTAAACGGCCTGGCTGACCGGTTAAAGATGCTTGGAGCTGGGGTAGAGGCTCCACTGCTAGGGAGGAAAGGTCTGGGGCTGGCTGCAGGGGCCGGCGAAGGGCTGGATGGGAGCACAGCCGCCTCTGGCGGAGCGCTTTGTGCCCGAGGTGGTGACTGCAGGCCCTGCCCGTTGAGCGTGGCGGCTGGACCATCCCCGGCCGGCTCCTGAGTGCTGGAGTCTGCGCGCTGGCGCTGCTGTTCAAAGAGTTGGGCCCCTCGCCCAGAGGCCTCACTCAGCTGCCCTCCCAGCCCCGGGCCCTGGCCCTCTGCTGCGCCTGAGCTCGGCCTGGCTAGCTCCATGTCCAGGTAGGGGCTGTCCCAGTCAGACTGGTTGGTGAGGCTGCGGGCGTCGGAGAAGGCCTCTTCGTCCAGCTCGGACTCACTAGTCGGAGGGACGCCGTCCTGCTCCCCAGGGCCTGTCCCTGCGGCAGCCCCAAAGCTCACTAGGGTGTACTTCTTGGCTCTCTGCCGACGTTTCTTAAACATCAGTACCCCCTTCGAGTGGGGGTTGGGGGCTGCAGTTAGCAGGGATGCAATCGTCCGGCATTTGGTCTTGGCCTCCTTCACACTTCTCTCTTGGAGGCTCTCTGCCCTTTGCAGTTCTGAGGAGAGGAGGAGGGAATGGTCAGTGAGCATCTTCTGTTCCCCAAGGCTCTCACCCGCCCCCCGCCCCCGCCCCAGCCAGCTCCCTCAGGCCTCCCACCTCTGGTCTTCTCACTGGCCTGACCCACAAGGTCTCTCCTGCCTTTGGCAAAGTCCTCTAACTTGGGGCCAGAGTGGAGGTGAAAGGTGAAACCAAGGACAGTTGAAGGGAAGGCAGAGGGTAGTTGGCTGCCCTGACACCACTCTGACCACACTCTCCTTCTATCCTCTCTTCCCTCCTATCTTTCAGGAGATTGCTCGTACCCACACCACACGCATGCCTCCCCTGCTTCCCTCCATTCCTGGCTGGCAATGTGAGGCTGGGGTAGAAGGGGGTTTACTTCCCATGGCAGGCAAGGACAGGAAGCAGGTCCCAGGGTAAGAAAAAATAAGAGGGGGCACTTTTCTCCCACCAAAGTGACCCTGTTAGGGGACTTCTCAGAAAGTTTGGGACTTATCCGCTCTTCCTACCCCTTACCCTATAATAAGGACACAAAGGATCCTTAGCAATGAGGATCTTCATTCATAATTCCACTATCATCATGTGATCCACGTCATATACATTCATAGAAATAACTCCCACCACACATCACTTCAACAAGAATATGGCTCTAGGGAGAGGTGGCTATGAGCATATTTTCTCATCTGTACTTTTCTCTCACATCCCCATATACTCTAGCTTATATACATCCTAGTTCATATACACATGTATAAATACACGTGTCCACACAAAAACATACATGCATACTCAAGGTGGCCCTTCCCAGAATTCCTCTAGCAGAGACACTATCACTAACAGTTGGGACAAAATTTAAGTGCCTTCTAAATCCAAGGTGCTCCTCTGTGCCTCAAACCCCTGCTACTCACAGGCAGGGATGGCTTCAGATCTGAGATGCAGGAAAAGCCAGAGTGCTGCTCTCCAAGGAAAGCTTCCAGATCTTTAGGATATCTCAAAGTCACCAGTTGATACAGTCTCCTTTCCTCCAAGCTGAGGGTGGGAGTGGGGTGGGCTTCTTTGACAGAGCTGCCCCCTATTTTCCAAGCCTTCTGGGTAGAGAGCTCAGGTAGACACTACCAGGCAGGCACGCAAGCACTGTGTGCTAAGGGGAGCCAGGACAGGGTTTCCCATGCCATGTGGGGCCTGGGAGGTGGAGCTAGGAAATGGGAACCCTGCCCTGCTGCTAGGACTCTGACTCGGACACAGATACTCTCCGGTCCATGATCCCCAGTTCCTCCTGAAAAATTCTTGAAATTCCATCTACTTTCCACTCAAGATATCAAAGCTCCCTTCTGATTAGGGCTCTCATTCCACCCGTTCCAACATTCATACCACACAATAGTACTGTGGACTAGAGATAGGCACTGGAGTCATAGTTTAGTTCAGATTTTTGGTTCTTGGGAGAGTTACTTCATCTCACTGAAGTTCAGTTTCCTCATCTGTAAAGAAGGATGATAACATAACGTCTACCTCATAGGGTTGCTATGAGGTTTAAGTGAGATAATGTAGGTAAATTTAGCATTTAACCTAAGCCCCACTGTGAGTAACTATTACTGTCAAAGCTTTCTTGACACTAGCTGCACATGTATCCAGACACTTTCTTGTTCACTCATATCTTCTCCCACGGACTCCCACATACATGCTTTCATGTATTCATAGATTACTCACACTTCTCTCTCACACATACACCCTCTCTCCATGAGTTTTCCATAGCTCATGTGGTCACAAACCCCTTTGACATGTGACCATAGCATCAGCCCATTCTGAGAAAAGGGCAGTGAAACTCCTAAGAAAAGAAGGAAGAGGAAGGAAAAAAGGAGGAGGGGGTAAGGGAGTAAGACCTTTCCCAAAGACCTCCCTTCCCAAACTGTTGATGTAGTCCCCTCCATTCTAGATTCCAGAACTCTCTTGGCTGTGGGAGGGTAGTACCTGCATAGAACGGGTCCTGGAGCTCAGGAACTGGGCTTGGGGCTTTGTCGCAACTGGCTTGGCTGAGAGGCTCTTGGCTGATGGGCTCAAAAGTCTCCATGCCGAGAAAGGCAGTGTTGGCTGGAGCAGAACCAGTTTGAGGCACCCCCCACGCCTTTTAAAGCCCCTTTGTCTTATCCCCAGAGCTGGTAGCTGAATGAGCTCACTGTGCTATTTTTGGAGCCTGGCCCCCTCTCTTCTCTGGGCTGCCCCACAAGCCCTGGTATGATGGACATGGGCACCTGCCTACCCTTCCCCCTATCCCACCACACTGGACAATGAGGTCTGCTTGGCTAAAAATATCCCTGAGCCACTCACTAACTACAGTCTCACCCAGCATGATGGGGAAGGGCAAGGGTGCTAAAATGAGAATTGGGGATAAGCATGAGATTGTGGGTGTGCATCTGGAATTTCTTTGTGGGACATGGGACACTCTCAGGGATGTCAGATGGTAAACTGTCACGTCCTTAGCCTCTATTCCAGACTTAGAGGCACAAAATTCTATGGATCAGGAATCAGAATGGTGGAGGGGAGGAACGAGAGATGAGAACTAGAGGGGTAACCCTGAGATTTCCAAGGTGACAAGAAAGGTCTCTAGAGGAGGGTTATGGGAGGCATAGGACAGGGAGAAAGTTCACTCTTAGACTTTGTTCTGTAGCTCACATCAAAAATAGTAAAGAGGGCTTCCCTGGTGGTGCAGTGGTTGACAGTCCACCTGCTGATGCAGGGAACAGGGGTTCGTGCCCCGGTCTAGGAAGATCCCACATGCCGCGGAGCAGCTGGGCCCGTGAGCCCTGGCCGCTGAGCCTGAGCGTCTGGAGCCTGTGCTCCGCAACGGGAGAGGCCACAACAGTGAGAGAGAGGCCCGCGTACCGGGGGGGAGTAAAGAGCCTGAGATAAGTGGAACTGGCTTTTTCTGCCGGGGCCTACATTCTCGCCTAAGATAAGAAGCCAAAGATCCCTCCCACCACCACTTCCTAGAGATCTCATGACTATTCCACAGCCTCCCAGTCCCCAGGAATCCTAATGGAACTAGCAATGTCAAAGGTAGCTCTGATGCTATGCCTGCAATTAACACTGAAGAGTCCCTGTATCCCTGTCCTGCTTCCAAATACTCCCCTGACCCATGTCTGCACTCTGCCCTCACCCCGTCTGACACCTAGCAAAATCATAGCAACGACAAGCAAACCCTTCGTCAATTCATGTCCCTTTCCAACTTCCCTACTTATCCTGTTCCTGGGTTGGGTTGAGCCTCCTGTACTTTTTTGTCACGCTAGTTCAAACAGCAAAACTAATGGGGATCGTGAGAATAATTATTTTCCCCTCCTATCCATTACTCTTCTCGACCTGTCCCCAAGACTGTATCCAAGGGAAGCATAAGCTAGGTGGAATGTCTGGTTATGGAGGGTTAGATTTAGGGCTCAGATTGAAGGATCCCGACTAAGGAAAAGGAGTTCAGGCACTCACTGGCTTGTTTGGCCTTCTGAGTATAGGTGGTAGTCAGATCTTCTGCCACTGGGTGGGGAACAGGCCCCACCATAGGGATGAGATGAGGGCCAGGCCGGAGGGGGCCATGGGGCAACAGCAGGGCCTCAGCCGGGGGTGGCTGAAGGGTTGTCCCGTCCTCCCAAGATGGGGAGCTCACACGGCTGTCATCCTGGCTGGGAGGGCCAAGGACACCAGGTGCTGGCTCTGCGGGGCTGTCAGACAGGTAGACCTCATCAGGTGGGGCTCCTGGAGGGGTGGGCCTTGTTGGGCCTCGGCGGCGGGGTCGGCGGGGCTTTTCCTGGGTGGCTGGGCCATCAGCATCACTGTCTGTCTCTCCATAGTAAGCCTCACTGTCAGGGGGAGAGAGGAGGCTCCCAGGCTGGAGAGGCTGGGGAACTGGAGCACCAGGGGGCTCAGGACTCAGCGGAGACAAGGGTGACAGTGCCTGAAGCTCACCAGGGGATGAAGATCGCACAGGCCCCTCGTCCTCTACCCTGGATGGAAAAGATGACAGAACTTGAGAAATGAGCTGAATGACTGAGAGCTAGAGAGATCTGGAGATGGGAGAAGGATGTAAGGGGAGAGAGGGGACTGGCATGTAGGTGAAATGGATGGGCTGGGAAGAGTAGAGATCTGAAAATGAACTGGTAGGCAAATCTGCTTGGCAGGCTTTGACTGGAAGTGGGTTTAAAGAGAAATGTGATGATAAATAGACAGGCAAGGGGCCTAAATAGGCCCACGCACCCACATTCAAGTGCTTTGGGATGCATACACAAACACCTATACTCCAGCACAGATACACAAGCAGAAATGGGTACTTGTCAGTAGCTGAAGTCAGGCCAGTGAGACATAGAGCTGAGACAGGCAATGGAAGCCCTGGACTAGGGGGATGGGTGTAGGCTGGGGTGGGAGGGGTCCATACCGCCGCACGGTGAGGACAAGCTGATTCCCTGAGTCATCGATGAGGCTCATGGCTCTGGCATGAGAGAGGCTGGTGCAGGAAACCCCATTGACGGCCAAAAGCTGATCCCTTTCCCTGAGTCCTGCTCTGCCAGCCTGGCTCCGTCTTCGGATCTGAGAAGGTGTTGGAGGAGAGACTGTAGGTGAGGGAGGACTCCAAGGGGGGAATAGAATGAAAGGAGTTAGGACAGGAGGGACCAGTGTGTGGATGGGATTTTACTTTACAGGGTAAGAAAGGATGGGGAGGGACAAGGGGTGACAGTTAAGGGGGGTCAATCTAGAGGGAAGAAGGTACAGATTTGAGAGAATAACACATCCTTTAAAGGGAGGTAGGGTAATCACTGAATGAAAAAGACGGGGAAAACTGCAAGGGGGAACAGGACATTTCTACTATTGTAGAAACGGTGGTTATCCCCTCAAGATTTTCCTCCAAAGGAAATATCTATACTAGCCAACAGTTCTCTTCTAGTCCTTGGAGTCCTAGGCACCATTATGTACACAGTCAAGATTTTAGAACAGTACTCCAGATTGGAGGGAGTCCAGCAGATTCTGAGGGATTACGATTGTGTATGTATGTGTGTGCCAGGTGTGCACACACAGGTACATATGTTAAAGTAATAATAGTAATAGTGGCTATACATTTAGTGCTTACTAAATGTTAGGCACAGTGCCAAGCACTCTACATGTTTTACTGAATTTAATCCTTAGAAGTTAGTACCTATGGAGTAGGTACTATCATTACCTACATTTTATAGTTGAGAAAATTAAACCTGTGCTATGAAACCAAAATGGTAACGACTTGATCTGACAGGTCATATCTTGCCATAACCCTCCTAGCCTTAAAAAAGTCTTGCCTAGTGAGAGAAGGGATCTGGCGTAGCGAAAGAGGAGGACTGAAGGCTGGGGCAGGGGCAGGGCAGGGCTGGGCTGGGCTGGGCTGGGCTGGGCTGGGTGAGAGCCTCAGATCATCACATACCAATTTAGTTAGAGAGAAATGACAACCTTCCCTACATTCCTGGAGTTTGGAGTAGAGGCACAGACCCAGGAGAGCAAAGACTGGATGGCCAGCCCTGAGCCTCTGCTCCTATGTTGCCAGCCCTGGACCTCTGCTTCTATGAAATTGAGGCACAGTCTTCCTTTTTCTCTGCTCCCAGAAACCAGGAATTCCCTTTTCTAATAGCGCCCCACAAGAAGGCTGTGCTCAGACACTGCTCCCCCCATCAGATCTGAGCATGCTTCCTCGACCATCTACCCACCCCCACTCCATTTCTTCACAGCCTCCCACTTCTCCCCCCACAGGCCACCACATGACTCTTCCCAAGTTCCCTTGGGTTCCCCTTTCCCTGAAACCTCAATATAGGCTCCCTTACCTTGGATACCTGTAAAGGTTTCCTCTGCTCGGCCCCCCCCTGAAGTCGGAAGCCCCAGGGGGCTCCCCCAGACAGTGTGACCAGCACCTCCTCCTCAGCACCCATCTCTCAGCTTGGCCTATGGCCTTCGGAGTTTGGACAGTGTCCCAGGGAGAGAAGTCGAGGTGCTGGTACCCCGTCCGGCCTGTCTGGCTGTCCTGCTTCTGCTGCCCTAGGCCTTCCACCCCACACCACACACCACAGGCAGGCAACTTGGCCCTGAGATCAGTACAGTCCAGCACACATGTCCTGTCAATCGAAGCTGTGCTCAAAATAGTTACCGGCTGTACTCCCCTCCCTCCCCAAGCTGTATTACTTCCAGAGCTAATTATAGTGAAAACTTCTGCCCTCCCCTGTCTCCCATTCTCCTGCATGGGCTTTTTACTCGGGACTCAGAGTACTAGCTCTGTGGGCTCTATAACTAATGTACATCCTTTCAGGGACTGTGCCTTCCCTGATGGGGTCACGGACTGATCCCAACTGCTCTCCTCCAAAGCTTATTCCAAAGTGGCAGCAGCAGGGGCTTCAATTCCTGAGCAAGGAATGGCTGGGTTTGTCCCACAAGATTGCAAGATCCCCAGAAAAGAGTACCCCTTTGCTGTATGAATTAACCTATTAATCAAAGTGGAGATCCATATCCCACTGCAGTGCTGGGTGCAATGTAGAGGAACTCTGTTCAGCCTGCTCCAGCTGAAGTGTTGCCTGTTCCATAAAGCTTTTCCTGCCCATCTCCTCACTCCCTACCTATAGAATTAATCCTTCCTTCCTCTGGGCAAAATATGTATCTTGTTCGTATTTCTATTATTGTAGTTTTCAGCCAATATTACGGTTTGTTTATATGCCTGTCTCCCTCCTAGATTGTGAGAAACTTGAAGGCAAGGACTGTGTGTAAAAGCCAATCAACAGCCCCCAGAGCAATGACTGATGTAACAGGTGCTCAATGTTTGGTGAAATAAATTACCTCTTACAACACATAGTTGGTCATGGAAAGGTGGGTAGAGATAGGTGTGCATAAACATGCCAACCCATGTTAATAATAAAATATTTAGTTATTTTTAGGTTTCCATTACATGAATATGCCCTATGTTAAGAGATCCCTTTCTTTTAAAAAACATAATATTATGGTTCTGTAATTATTGAAGGCTACAGAGGTCCCTGGAATAGCTACTCTGATAGCATGCTAAATGCTGTTTGCCTTGGTGTTTGATGTAGTCATAGAAAGCACTTGGAATTTAGAGTCAGAACTGGACTTGGATTCTTGTTCTATCATTTATTAGCTGTATGACCTTGGGCAGTTACTTGACCTCATCAGTAAAAAGAGTATCTAAATATCCATTCATTCACTATTCAAACATTTATTGAGTGCTAGCTACATGTAAGCCATTGTGCTATACCAGTGGCTTTCAATTAACCCTGCATATTGGAATCAATTAAGTGCATGTTGGAATCACCTGGAAAACTTTTAAAGCTACTGGCTCCCTAAAATAGGACTGTGTATATGATTAGATGATGTGTAATGACATTTTACATATTACATGAATTTATATATTATACAAATATTATATATTATACAAATACTTTATACACACACACACGCACACACACACTCTCTCTCTCTCTCTCTCTCTCTCTCTCTCTCTCAGGCCCCTCAGCCTTAGGGATTCTAATTTTATTGGCCTAATAGCTGGTATGGCCATTTTATTTTTATTTATTTATTTATTTTGGTATGGCCAGTTTAAAAAGCACTGCAGGTGATTCTAATGCACAGCCAAGATTGAGAACCAGAGCGGGGATACAGAAACCAATAAAATGCAACATATCAGCCTCTATTCTCAAGAAACTATGAATTTAAACTCTACTACTTACTAGGAGTGCAACATTAAGCAAGACAGAGGATACCTACTTTCCTATGCTGACGTGTTAAATGGGATAAATTATGCGAAAATACTTCGCAGAGGGCCCAGTTTATGGCAATTGCTCAACAAATGTTAGCTGAATTTGGCAAATTACTAATCTACACTAGTGGGTCTCAATCTTCAGTGTGCAATGGAATTGTCTAGAGGGCCATAGCTTGCTGGGCCCCACCTGCAGCATTTCTGATTCAATATGCCTAGGGTGGGTCTGCAATTTGTAACAGGTTTCCCAGGTGAAACTGATACTGTTGATCCCAGGATCACAGTTGGAGAAACACTGACCTCCACTATAAACTCCTGAGGACAGGAAAAATCTGCCTGTTCACTAAAACGTGCTCAATGTTTAATAACAGATTCCAGCAACGACTAGAAGTGCAAGTTTTTCAGTGAATGAACCACTTTGTGCCTCAGAATAACTAAAATTTACTGTGCACAATATGAGAGCAAGAACTTTTCCCCACATTGGTCATAAAATTCTTCACTTAATGTTTTTTTCCCTTTAAATGCTTCCTTTACACCAGTGCTCTTTTTCCCCATTTCTTTTCTTTCTTATTAAAAAAAAATTTTTATTTTGAAATGAATTGTACATAATACATATGAACTATTTGAAAATAACAATAATGTAAATATCCATGTGAATATTAAGAAATAGGACACTATTAATATTATTGATGCTCCATTATGTTCCTCCCAATTATATTTTTCTCTTTCCC
>NW_006795130.1:2791198-2792234 GCF_000442215.2 Lipotes vexillifer | reverse complement strand
TCTTTCCCTCCCCAGAGGTAACCAACAACCTGAATTTTGTTACTTTGGGTCTTTTTTGTTTGTTTCTTGTTTTTTTGGCCCCAGGCCAGGCTGCTTGCAGGATCTTAGTTGCCAGACAGGGACAGAAACCAAGCCCTCCAGCAGTGAAAGCATGGAGTCCTAACCACTAGACTGCCAGGGACTTCCCACTTTGTTTTTCTTTATAGCTTTATCATACGTGTATGTAATTACAAAACCTTATTTAAATTGACAAAGAACTGTTGTTTGTTCACTACTGTATTCCCGGACCCAAGAACATGGCTTGGAACACAATGCTTAAAAAATAATTATTAAATGAAAGGATTATTGAAAGGATTAAATGAGGTTATGTATATTTTTAAAACTCCTACAAATATTAGCT
This sequence comes from Lipotes vexillifer, assembly GCF_000442215.2. Classification (NCBI taxonomy): domain Eukaryota; kingdom Metazoa; phylum Chordata; class Mammalia; order Artiodactyla; family Lipotidae; genus Lipotes; species Lipotes vexillifer. The sequence continues at coordinate 2,791,834 of NW_006795130.1, read as the reverse complement.
ACAATACTGTTATTATTAAATGGCATAATAATAATTACTCCAGGAACTGTAGCTCTTCCAACAGGCTGGGGGCATTCTAAGAGTAGAGATTATCAGGCTATGGCAGTGCTCTGCATCTAAACCAAGGCGCTCTATAAAAACGGTTAACTAATAACGAGTGACCTTTACTGAGCACTTACTACGGTGCCAGGCAATCTTTGTGGCCTAATCCCATACTCTCAACAAGTTTTTAGAAGGGCATTCATATTCTCTTCATTTTACAAATGAAAGAAACTGAGGCCGAGATTAAGTTGCCCAAGCTAGGGAACTGTAGAGCCAGAACTTGAACACATGACCCCAGAAAGCAGAATTAGTGCCCTTTAACGTTACAGGGTTCTGAGGGAATTCCCTGGTGGTCCAATGGTTAGGGCTCTGCACTTTAACTGCCCGGTGCACGGGTTGGATCCCTGGTCAGGGAACTAAGATCCTGCAAGCCCCATGGGTCAGCCAAAATAAATAAATTTTAAAAAGATATATTACATCAGAATAATTATATTTTTAAAAAATTGTACGTTCCGCTCCGCAAATCTCAAGACCGGCAAAGGTCATGGGTGAGAACCTCCAAGACGGAAATCAATGGGGCCAGGGGTCAGCAGG
>NW_006795130.1:2770057-2791080 GCF_000442215.2 Lipotes vexillifer | reverse complement strand
AGCAGGAAATCGCTACAGGACTCTAAATCAGAGGTTTCTAATATGTCATAGGAAGGAGAGTTACTAAACATAGTTCAATCGCATCTCAGCTGGTGGGACCATAAGGTTACCAGGACATCTGGACAAAACAAAAACAAAAACAAAAACGGAAATGCGTAAGAAACTGCGGAGCCCCTAGGGGGCGACCATGACGAGAGGGGAAAGTAGCGCATGCGCGGCATCCGGGTTCCTCGGCGCGTGCTTACTGCCGACGTGGCAGGAGGCGTGGCCTTGCAGCGTGGGGGTGGAACTTCCGGGGGCGACACGCCGGCCCCTCGGAACCGGAAGTGGAGCCTGGGAGCCTTGACGTTAGGAACGAAGTCGAACCTGGATCTGGAGCCGGGTGAGGAGTGGCTTCGGGAGGTTGGTGGGTAGGAAAGCAGAGGAGAGGCCGGGGTATCACTGGCCAGATCGGGGTCCTGTCTGAGAAGGAAGGGAGGGGCCCGGGGGCGGGGCCCGGGGAGAGACCCTCACCTCATGCATCCACAATCCAGAATCAGTCCTAGACCCTCCCTTCTCTCCTCCCTGCCCAGATTCCGGCTCCCGCTTCCTGCCCTGAGCCTGTTGAAGGGCGCAAGACGCTCGATCTCCTACTTAGTGGAAGTATCTCTCATCGCGGCCCGAGAAGCTGGCTTGGCTTCTCGGTCTTGATCCCCGGCGCTCCCAGCCTCCACAGCTCGACTACTTTCAGAGTTTTAGGAACCTTGCCCCGCCTCCTGGGTTGTCACCCTCGACTGTCCACCCAGAGTGGAGTTGAAACTTGAGCCTGACTCCAAACTCTTGGGTGTGTTTGAGGGGATTATTTCCTCGGGAAGAAGCTCCTTTCCTACCATCCCCACCCCCACACTGACTTTAGGAAAATAAGAGGAGGAGGACATCTGTCAAGCTTAATGTAGTGACCTGTGTGAGGTTTAGGATTTGGAAGAACAGCTCCTGAGATGGCTTTGAATTTAAAGAGTTCTAGTCCAAGAGCAGCTCAGCTTTTCTGTAGTCAAGATGGACCTACCTAGCAAAGGGGAGAGGCCCATTGTTCCATTGCAGTAGCTGTGAGCTCTTATGCTTCCTGGGTCCCTTCTGTCTATAGGATAGTTGGAATGATCAGGCTATGAAGAGTAGATGTGATCAGATAGTCCTGTTCTTGGAAGGACCTTGGAAAGGCTCTCCAATTTATTCCTTTGTTGCTGGGCAAGATTGTAATAATTTTGGTGGTGGCCTAGATTCATTACAAGCATATAAGAGCAGAAACAGGAGAGTTGGAGAAGTGCATTGGGATTTGGAATACTTATAGTCCCCTCTGCTTGAAGGATAAGGTGAATGATCTTTTTCCATGAAATCTAACTTTGCCACTGATCTTTGAACTGTTTCCCTAGGTTATTGTGAGAAGTTTTTGTGCCAGGCCTGCACTCAGTTCTAATCTGATACCTTGCTAGAGTTTTGAGCTGTCCTTTACATTTAGTGATTTTAATGCTTCAGTTCTAAGGTCCATACACTTTTTTGGTGGGAAGACTGGGGATGGTGTAGCACTTGATTTACTGCAGTTTAGCCAAAGAATGTCATTTTTCTAACTGGTTACTCTAAAATTTGTCTTTTGAGGGGGAGGGAATTTAGCCAATCTGTTTTAGACATGTAGTCTGGGTGATTAAAAATGACTAGCACACTAGAGGGTATTCAGTTTTGTGGAATGAATGGATGCTAGAGTGAATGAATGGAAAGTGGGAGCATTGTTTCATTTACCTGTAATATCACAATAGTTTATCAGTGGCAGGACTTCTTGTATGACTAGACACTAGAAATCATACCACTGGGGAATGGAGGCTGCTGCTCCATTCCAGTGGGCCTATCTGAGGTTGAAATTTATACCCTCTTGGCAGTGACAAAGCATAGGGTTCAGAGTAACAAAATCCTTACTTTGAGGAGGCAGTCTGTCTGCTGTCTGGGGAAGAAAATTACAAAGATCCTGTAGTAGTGTGAGAATGATTAGGCTGATCACTGCCTGATAAGGTCAGTCCTTTTCTATTTCTACTTCCTACTGTGAATAGTGCTCTCTTTAGAAAACTGATTTTGACTAATTTCTCTCTTCTCTCTCATCTAATAGGTGAGACCAAGTCGGGGATGCTCTCATAATGAACGTTAACCAGTCAGCTCCACCTGTGCCGCCGTTTGGGCAGCCCCAGCCTGTCTACCTAGGGCATCATCAATCCAGCTATGGTGGGCAACCAGGGTCCACAACCACCCCCACTTCCTATGGAGCCTACAATGGCCCAGTACCAGGCTATCAGCAAACCCCTCCCCCAGGTATGTTTCAAAGCTTCCTTTGAGCTGAGGAGGGGAATTAGTAGTCTTCAGGTTGGGTTGTATTGCCCTACCTAAGCTGCCTAAAGGGTTGTGGTGACTGGGATTGAGGAACATGAATCTGGCTCTTGGTCATTGAGAGTCCTGTGATCAGTCTGTCCTTCCCTGTTTTTTTTTTCCCTTTTGGCCACATCACGCAGCTTGCAGGATCTTAACTCACTGACCAGGGATCGAACCCAGGCCCACAGCAGTGAAAGTGCCGAGTCCTAACCACTGGACTGCCAGGGAATTCCCACCTTTCCCTGTTTTTTTATAAGGTGACTGTGTCTCTGCCTTAAGACATCTAGTGGGAGCACATCTTCCAGGTTCAATGGCAGTTCACTTCCTGTGGGTGTCACCCTGTGCAGCCTCACCTGGCTGCATTGTTCACAACTGGATGGAAGGGTTGTGGTCACAGCTCGTCCAGAGCCTGTGACTAGGATTAATTATTTCTGTTGACCTAAAGTCTCTCTGAAATCACTTGTTTCTCATGTATATTGATAATGCCTCTCATCGGACTCATAGTTCTATCTTTAAATGACTCTGGGACTTGGGGAACCAGTTCATGGATGAAAAGTGTGATGTTTATGTGCCTGATTTTTGGTGCGTCTCATATCTTTCTGCTGATATCATTCCTTTTCCTTTGTTTGAGTTTCTTTGGCTTCTTAGATATTGTCTAATATCAGGGAATTAAGAGGAAACCAATCTGGTGCTGCTTTAGGATCAGTGTTTGGCTTTTACGTTACTTTTTCATGAAGAGCAGCTGGTAATCTACAGATTATATTATTCATAGGGGTTTTTTAGAAAATGGTTGACATTTGATCTTTGGTTAGGCTAGCTAAGGTATACCAAATGCTTTATGCTTTTTAAAACAGTAAATTCCATAAAGGGATATGGGAAAAAGAAGGCACCAAGGAGGCATAGGTAAGATTTGGGAAATGATTGAAGTTATGACCGTTTTAATTACGACTTTGGAAAAAAAAATTGCGAAGTGGTGAGATTAGGTCTCAGGGCTTTGGAGAGCCTTACTCTGGGTTGGGACTTTGGATGGACAGAGTCCACCTCTGATCTATCAAGTCCTGGCTTATCAAAAGGAGTTTGGCATTGCCCCAAGAGGAAGCTCTGTTATTGAGAGGAAAACATATCTGGTTCTTTGATGGCTAGTGAGCAGGTTCAGATTAATCATATTCCTGTAGGCAGGTTCTAGAGTGTCTAATCTCTACTGAGGGCAGAGCAAAAGAAAAACAAAAAAACAATAGTTTGAACAGGGGTCAGCAATATTTCCAAAGTGATATGCCAAGTAACTAATTGCTTTCTTCCTGCATCTCATGTGGGAAGAATGCTTGGGGGTAGTAGAAGTAGCATTGATGGCAGCTCTGATGAGCAGAAAGGATGGAGTACAGCTTTTGTGAAGACATAGTGACAGCAGTAATTGGAGGGCAGTGACCTGTCCTGACTGAACAGTTGGGCAGGAACAGATTCTCCAACCCGTGGGAATACTTTCCTGAGCCACGTGCTATTGGGAGTGCCAACACTTAGAAATGGCTGAAAAGAAGATGCGTAGGATGAGTAGAATATATGAAGAAGAGGTTGGCAGAATAGTCTTCCTAATATTTATTTATTTATTTTGGCTGCGGCATGCAGGATCTTCATTGTGGCATGTTTAGTTGTGGCATGTGGACTCTTAGTTGCGGCATGCATGTGGGATCTAGTTCCCCGAACAGGGATCAAACCCGGGCCCCCTGCATTGGGAGCACAGAGTCTTACCCACTGGACCACCAGGGATGTCCCGTATAGTCTTTCTAAGAGGTGCCTTTCTTTACAACCTAGTTTAGAATGTTACTTGGTCACCTTCTGTGCCACCTTTCTCATGTATGCTCTAAGTTTCTGAGCGTTGGAGTGGGATCCTTTCCTTTTTTAAAATTAATTAATTAATTAATTAATTAATTTTTGGCTGTGTTGGGTCTTTGTTGCTGTGCTCGGGCTTTCTCTAGTTGCGGTGAGCGGGGGCTACTCTTCATTGCAGTGCGCGGGCTTCTCATTGCGGTGGCTTCCTTTGTTGCAGAGCACGGGCTTCAAGTCCTGGCTTATCAAAAGGAGTTTGGCATTGCCCCAAGAGGAAGCTCTGTTATTGAGAGGAAAACATATCTGGTTCTTTGATGGCTAGTGAGCAGGTTCAGATTAATCATATTCCTGTAGGCAGGTTCTAGAGTGTCTAATCTCTACTGAGGGCAGAGCAAAAGAAAAACAAAAAAACAATAGTTTGAACAGGGGTCAGCAATATTTCCAAAGTGATATGCCAAGTAACTAATTGCTTTCTTCCTGCATCTCATGTGGGAAGAATGCTTGGGGGTAGTAGAAGTAGCATTGATGGCAGCTCTGATGAGCAGAAAGGATGGAGTACAGCTTTTGTGAAGACATAGTGACAGCAGTAATTGGAGGGCAGTGACCTGTCCTGACTGAACAGTTGGGCAGGAACAGATTCTCCAACCCGTGGGAATACTTTCCTGAGCCACGTGCTATTGGGAGTGCCAACACTTAGAAATGGCTGAAAAGAAGATGCGTAGGATGAGTAGAATATATGAAGAAGAGGTTGGCAGAATAGTCTTCCTAATATTTATTTATTTATTTTGGCTGCGGCATGCAGGATCTTCATTGTGGCATGTTTAGTTGTGGCATGTGGACTCTTAGTTGCGGCATGCATGTGGGATCTAGTTCCCCGAACAGGGATCAAACCCGGGCCCCCTGCATTGGGAGCACAGAGTCTTACCCACTGGACCACCAGGGATGTCCCGTATAGTCTTTCTAAGAGGTGCCTTTCTTTACAACCTAGTTTAGAATGTTACTTGGTCACCTTCTGTGCCACCTTTCTCATGTATGCTCTAAGTTTCTGAGCGTTGGAGTGGGATCCTTTCCTTTTTTAAAATTAATTAATTAATTAATTAATTAATTTTTGGCTGTGTTGGGTCTTTGTTGCTGTGCTCGGGCTTTCTCTAGTTGCGGTGAGCGGGGGCTACTCTTCATTGCAGTGCGCGGGCTTCTCATTGCGGTGGCTTCCTTTGTTGCAGAGCACGGGCTCTAGGCGCACGGGCTTCAGTAGTTGTGGCTCAAGGGCTCTAGAGCGCAGGCTCAGTAGTTGTGACTCACGGGCTTAGTTGCTCCATGGCATGTGGGATCATCCTGGATCAGGGCTCGAACTTGTGTCCCCTGCATTGGCAGGCGGATTCTTAACCACTGTGCCACCAGGGAAGCCCCAGATCTTTTCCTTAAAAGAGTTGACGTTTTGTCTAGGGTAAGAACGTTAGACTGTCCTGGATTGAGTGAGAGTGTATGGTGATCATAGGAAGGCCCTACATTTTTGTGGCTCTGGCTACAGCTTCACCTGTAGTATACCTGTCTAGGAGAGTAGAGGCTCTCTGGCTGGGCATCCATGTTCAGAATCTCCTGTAGCTGGAGTTGCATGTTGATGGTGTCCTTTTCATTATCAAGCTATAGTATTATGCTTGTGATATTGCAGTAAAGGTCTGAGCTTATTGGTCTGAGCTTATTGATTCTTGCTTTGCATTCCTTGCTCAGAGTGGAGGAGAAAGTTATTTCCCAATTGCTTAGTTTCTCTTCTTTATCCTCAGGTGTTTCAAGAGCCCCACCTTCTTCAGGGGCACCTCCAGCCTCGACAGCACAGGGCCCTTGTGGCCAGACTGCATATGGCCAGTTTGGACAAGGAGATGTACAGAATGGGCCAAGCTCCACTGTTCAGATGCAGAGGTACGTATTTTTTTTTTTTTAAACATCTTTATTGCAGTATAATTGCTTTACAGTGGTGTGTTAGTTTCTGCTATACAACAAAGTGAATCAGCTACACATATACGTATGTCCCCATATCTCCTCCCTCTTGCCTCTCCCTCCCACCTTCCCTATCCCATCCCTCTAGGTGGTCACAAAGCACCGAGCTGATCTCCCTGTGCTATGCGGCTGCTTCCCACTAGCTATCTATTTTACATTTGGTAGTGTATATATGTCCATGCTACTCTCTTACTTCGTCCCAGCTTACCCTTCCTCCTCGCCGTGTCCTCAAGTCCATTCAGAGGTACGTATTTGGCTCAACCTAAAATTGGTCTGATGAGACTGGAAGAATTAGGAATGTGTGAGGGCCTATTTACTTTTCTTTTCTTTTTTTTTCTTTGCTTTTCTCTTACATCCCTTTTCCTCTTCCCTTCATCTTTTTGTATTATGTTCTCATTTTTGCAGGTTACAGGTGCTGCTAATGTCCACCCTATGGATTATTGACCCATCTAAGTACCTGGGTTTTTTTCATATTCTTTCTATTTTTGTGAACTTGCGTTTTTTCCTTGACTAGACATATCTTTAATCATTGTTATGGTCCTTCTGAGCTTACCCTACGGGAAAAACAGGAGAAAAGAACCTCAGGATTATTTATGTCTCTTCTGACTTCCCCTTTTCCTTTAGATCAGTCACTTAGTAGGATTTATTGGTTAAGTTTGGGTTTGACCAGTTATGAAAGATACTCAAAGGAAAACTACATAAATGATGAAAACTTTGGTGGTGCATGACTCAGTAAACCCTTGTCTTTGCATGGAAGTCCATTAAAGGAGGGCAGTCATCTATGTTGGAATGCTGTTTGTTTTTTGGTAAACAAAGAATAAAGTATGACTACGCATAGGGTATGTGGTAGTGGAAGAGTCACTTAGTGACATTTTTATTAGGTGTCCAGAATATACATTTTTAACATTGTAAGCCCAGAGAAAGAGCCTAGGAAACTCTCCCTAACCCTCTGTGTTGGAAAACTCTGAGAAGCAGTATAGGGAATTCATTAGTTCATTCATCCACTTAAAAGTATTTATTTTGTACTACTTTGTGTCAGATGTTGTTCTAGAGGTTGGAGATAAAGCATTATCAAACAGATCAAGTCTCTGCCCTCATGAGCTTATAGTCTCATGGAGTACACAGAAGATAACAAGTAGTCAAATGTAAATAAGAAATAAAACAGAATAAGGATATTGAGAATGAGTAGTGAGGAGGTAGGAAGCTGTTTTAAATACATTGGTCAAGGAAAGCCTCTCTGAAGTGATGTTTGAAACCACAGTGAAATGATGAAGGGAGGTATCCAGAGATCTGGGGGATGAGTGTCTTAGATAGACAGAACAATGGTGCAAAGGCCCTGGTAGAGAAATTAATTTGGTTGATGTGAAGAAGAGCAAGAATGCCAGTGTGTCTAGAGCAGAGTGGAGAGTGGAGGAGATAAAGTAGGTACATAGGCAGGAGCCATATCATGTAGTGCTTTCTAAGCCATAGTTAGAAGTTTAAATTTGATTTTAGTTGCAGTGGGAAGCCATTGGAGAGTTTTAAGCTGCAGAGTAACATGTTCCCCATTTATTTGTTTGTTCATTTATGTGATGGATCTTTTTGTTGTAATGTAAAACACATACACAAAAACCATACAAAACAAAGGTATGGCTTAGTAAATTTTCATAAAGTGATTACAACCCAGATCAAGAAATAAAACTCTGCCACACACCCCTAAAACCCCTTCCATGTGTTCCAGTTCAATCATCGCTCTCTCCCTCCCCCCATAAGTAACCATTGTCCTAACTTTTTTTTTTTTGGCCATGCGGGATCCTAGTTCCCCAGCCAGGATTCGAACCCATGCCCCCTGCAGTGGAAGTGTGGAGCCCTAACCACTGGACCACCAGAGAATTCCCTTCCCTATCCTAACTTTTTTTTTTTTTTTTGTGGTATGCAGGCCTCTCACTGTTGTGGCCTCTCCTGTTGCGGAGCATAGGCTCCGGACACGCAGGCTCAGTGGCCATGGCTCATGGGCCTAGCCACTCCGCGGCATGTGGGATCTTCCTGGACTGGGGCACGAACCTGTGTCCCCTGCATTGGCAGACGGAGTCTCAACCACTGTGCCATCAAGGAAGCCTTATCCTAACTTTTATAGTAGCCACTTTCTTGTGTTTTTTAAAAATAGTTTACATCCAAAGGTACATCCCTAGACACCACAGTTTAGTTTTACCTATTAAGAAAAAACAACTTGATGTGTCTTTTGAGTCCATAGGTTCCCTTTTTATCTCTTTCTTTTTCTTACTGTTTATCTGTTGAGGACTCCAAGCTAATTGACCTGAAGAGTTTCCCACAGCCTGGATTATCTGGGTTGTATATTCATGTTGCAGTTCAGTATTTTCCTTTTTCCTTTGTATTTCCTGCAAATTAGCAGCTGAATCCAAAGACTGGATCCAGATTTGATCCCTGTGGATAGGATGGAGCAAGACTTTGAAGGCACATAATATCTTTTTTTTAATATATAAATTTATTTATTTATTTTAAGCTGCATTGGGTCTTCATTGCTGCGCACGGGCCTTCTCTAGTTGTGGGCAGAGGGGGCTGCTCTTTGTTGCAGTGCGCGGGCTTCTCACTACGGTGGCTTCTCTTGTTGTGGAGCACGGGCTCAAGGTGCGTGGGCTTCAGTAGTTGTAGCTCACGGGCTCTAGAGTGCAAGCTCAGTAGTTTTGGTGCACAGGCTTAGTTGCTCCACGGCATGTGGGATCTTCCCGGACCAGGGCTCAAACCCATGTCCCCTGCATTGGCAGTCGGATTCTTAACCACTGCGCCACCAGGGAAGCCTAGCACATAGTATCTTTTTTTTTTTTTTTTGCAGTACGTGGGCCTCTCACTGTTGTGGCCTCTCCTGTTGCGGAGCACAGGCTCCGGATGCACAGGCTCAGCAGCCATGGCTCACAGGCCCAGCCGCTCCGCGGCATGTGGGATCTTCCTGGACCGGGGCACGAACCCATGTCCCCTGCATCGGCAGGCGCACTCCCAACCACTGTGCCACCAGGGAAGCCCCACACATAGTATCTTGATGTCTCTCTTTTTATGATGTTACCAGTTGTTGATGCATATGTATGTTAATTCACTGGGTTTACAAAATGGTGATACTCTAATTCTTTTGTTTTCCTCATTTATTTGTTTGAATACCATTTTAGGCAGTTCTTGTCATCTGTTATTTGGTTACAGGTTGTGCAATTCATGTAGAATAAATGCTTGATTCTTTACCTTTATTTCCTAGTTTATAGGGAAATGAATTGGTTTTCTTTTATGTACAAGGTGACCAACTCTTATTTTTAATATCATTATGAATTTATAGTTTTAAACATATTTGATGGGTTTCAATTCACTGCAACTATCATCATTATTGGAGTATAAAGTGTCCTGTCTTTGACCAATGTGAGCCTCTTCAAGTTGATTCCTGAGTCCTTTTGACATGACCCTAGTAATCTTTAGGTCTAATGAGATGTTTCAGGCTTATCTTGTACATTTATATTCTAGACCAGGAATTACCCATTTTTCCAAGAAATCCTTTATTTTGTTGGTGAGAAATGTTATTTTGTGACTATAACCTGGGCACTAGGAATGTTCATTGCTGCCTGATTGGTCACTTCCTAGGCCTCTTCAGTGAACATAGCTAAGAAATACATACCTACATATATTAAAGTTACAATACCTCATTAGTTTAAATATGTACTTTCAGTTCAAATTCAAGACTACAGAACCTTTACTTAACCTCTTCATTATATCTGTATCTCTTTTCTTCCATACCAGGAGTCTTGATTCTCAAGACTGTGGGGATGATGGAATTTGAATATTGGAATATCCCACAATTTCTCATTTATTTTATCCCTTATTATACACAATCTCAGTATAACAATACTAATACTATCACAAATGTGATTAGTAAAAACATTACTTTTTTAAAATTTTGCTTGTGCTCTCCTCATTCTCTAATAATTAAAACAAATATATTTATTTTTAAAAAAAGGTCACTTTGCTGAATTCAAGAGTAGAAGTAGGGAATCCTATGAAGAGGTTATTGCCGGTAGTTCAGGTAAGGGATGATCTTGGCTTGGTTTAGGATGGTAGTAGTAGAGGTGGTAAGAAGCAGTCAGATTTGGATATATTTTGAAGGTAGAGCCGGGAGGATTAGATGTGAGTTAAGAGAGAAAGAGGAATTCTGGATGTCTTTTAACCTGTTGACTTAAGCAATTTGGTAAATAGTGCTGTTTACTGGGATGAAGAATGTTTGAGAAGGAGCAGATTTGGGGGGTGAAATGAAGGGTTTTATTTTGTACATTATAGGTTTAAGAAAGCTACCAGCTACCAAGTAGAGATGCTGAATAGGCAGTTGTATATGGATCTGCAGCTAAGGAATGATGTCAGGACTGGAGATACAAATTTGGGAGTCTTCAGTATAGAGACATTATTTAGAGCCATGGGACTAAATGAAATCACTTAGAAAGTGAGCATTGAGAGTAAATAGTAGAGATGAGGACTGGACCTTGGAGCTTACCAACATGTAAAAGGCAGTCAGAGGAACTTCCCAGGTGGTGCAGTGGTTAAGAATCTGCCTGCCAATGCAGGGGACACAGGTTCGAGCCCTGGTCCTGGAAGATCCCACATGCCACAGAGCATCTAAGCCCGTGTGCCACAACTACTGAGCCTGCTCTCTAGAACCTCCAAGCCACAACTACTGAGCCCAGGTGCCGCAACTACTGAAGCACGTGCTCCTAGAGTCCGTGCTCCGCAACAAAGAGAAGCCACCACAATGAGAAGCCTGCCACGAAGAGTAGCCCCTGCTCGCCCGCGTACAGCAATGAAGACCCAACGCAGCCAAAAAGAAATAAATGAATAAATAAATATATTTTTTTAAAAAAAGGCAGTCAGAGGAGGAGCTATCAAAACACAATGAAGGGGCTTCCCTGGTGGCGCAGTGGTTGAGAGTCCGCCTGCTGATGCAGGGGATGTGGGTTCGTGCCCCGGTCCGGGAGGATCCCACATGCCACGGAGCAGCTGGGCCCGTGAGCCATGGCCGCTGAGCCTGTGCGTCCGGAGCCTGTGCTCCACAGCGGGAGAGGCCACAACAGTGAGAGGCCCGCGTACCGCAAAAACAAACAAACAAACAAACAAAAACACAATGAGGTACTTCCCTGGTGGTCCAGCGGTTAAGACTCCGTTCTCCCAATGCAGGAGCCTGGGTTTGATCCCTGGTCAGGGAACTAAGAGCCCTCATGCTGCAACTAAAGTTCCCACATGCCACAATTGAAGACCTGGCACAGCCAAATCAAACAAACAAACAAACAAACAAACGCACTGAGAAAGAGCAGTAGTGAGGTAGGAGATTAGCCATGACAGAGTAGCATCCTGAAACTAGGTGAAGAAAGTATTTTAGGAAGTCAGGAGAATAATCAGCTGTGTCATTTGCTGCTGAAGGGTGAGATGTAGACGAAGAATTGACTGTTGGGTTTGGCAAGGTTCGACATCATTGACAGATGTAGTTTCAGTGGAGATATGAAGGCAGGTGAAAGAATTTCAGCTGGTAAGTAGATTAATGTAACCTAAAACCCTTCTGCCACAAACATCTAGAAAGGGGAGAGGAAATAGAAACAATTCTTTTTTTTCAAATACATAATCAAGCTTAAAAGAAAGAAAGTGAAATCCTCAAGTGCCAGAGACAAAGTGGGAACTGAAAATCAGAGTGGTAAGTTGACACTGTGGCTGCCTGTGGAGAGGGTAGAAATTATTATCTTGAGAACCTGCGGGCTTAAGTTTAAGGGCAGAGCAACTAAGCCCGTGCGCCACAACTACTGAGCCTGCGCTCTAGAGCCCACGAGCCACGACTACTGAAGCCTGCGCCTAGAGCCCGTGCTCCGCAACAAGAGAAGCCACCACAATGGGAAGCCCGCGCACCGCAACGAAGAATAGTCCCCACTTGCTGCAACTAGAGAAAGCCCGCGCGCAGCAACGAAGACCCAACACAGCCATAAATGAATAAATAAATCAATTAATCAATTTATTTAAAAAAACACACAACAACATACTCCTGTGTATCCATCAGATTGGCAAAATTAAAAAGTCTGACAGTACTAATTATTGCTGAGCATATGGAGTATCAGGAACTCTCATCCACTGGTGGTCAGATGCAAATAGTACAACTACTATGGGAAAATAACTTGGAATTATCTGTTAAAATTAAAGATATGCATATCATATAAACCAATAATTTCACTCATAGCTATATGCCTTAGAAAAAACTCGTGTGTATAAACAAGTTGAATATATGATTGAATATAGCAACATTATTGATAATATCCAAAAATTGGAAAACCCCCAATATCCATCTGTAGTAAAATGCTTAAGTAAATCATGGCATATTTATTTAGTGGAATAACATTTAGTGATGAAAGAGAATGCTAAATGCAACAGCATAGATGAATTCATAAACATGGTTGAACAAAAGAAGCAAACTCAGAGTATGTACGATGTGATTCTGTTTACATAAGTTTAAAAACCTGACATAGCTGAATTATATTGTTTTAAAGATAAGGCAACAATTATCAAGAAGTTGGGAAAGTAGTTATCTTTCGGAGAAAGGAGAGGGCTGTGATGGAGGAGAGGCACACTGGGCCTTTGGTGTATTCTATTTCTTGAATTGCTTTTTGGTTACATGGGTTTTTGCATTATTCAGCAGTACGTATATGTTTTATGTATTTTTTTCTATTTATGTTATATTTCACAATTAAAAAGTAAAGTATTGATACATTGGACTAAGAATTGGGTCTGGTTCTAGTTCTAGAATAGTCTGCTACTTATACCCTTAGTGTCTTAGTTTTATATCTGCTCTGTTTCCCTCATTAATTTGCTGTGAGAATTAAATAAAGCACTTAGAGATGCTTTGTAAATTATAAAGCTATGTGCAGATAAGGTGTTGGTTTATTGTTACTACGGTATGTGATAGAATACCACTGGGTAGTGGAGAGTATTATCCATGTTAATAGAGTAGTACCATGGAATATAATTATTTTGACAAGGATTGATGAGCATCTGCCATGGGGCTAACAGTATGTTTGTTGCTATGGAAGACAAAAAATGCAAAGCCCAACGAAGAGCTTAGGGAGGTAAGTTTCACTAGCATATTGCCCAGAAAATACTAGTTAAATGAACAAATGAAAAGTGAAACTGCAGAACTAGTAGAAGCTGACCAAACATAATAAAGTTCCAGTTATTTAGTAGAGACAAAATAAGCAGGAAGGTTAAATCAGAATTTCAGTTTAACAGGCTACCGTTGTGAAGAATTTGATTCGTTCTTGAAATCCCAGAAGGAGCTTGTTATGTATAATAATCTATGTTATAGATTTCTGTAGTAACATTACTGTAAAACACTGTTGCAGTTGCTAGCTGGTATACAACGATATTGGAATGATTTTGAATTTATATTTTAATATGCCATCTTATACCATGGGAGTATCCAAGACAGTTATCCAAGTAACGAGGCTTTGCTAGATAGACCCAGCTAGAAGGCTACCTGGTTTATGTCCTGTTTGTCTAGTCCTTAACTCTGGTAGAGTTAGCATCATCTTTCTGCTTAGCATAGAATGCCAGACTTAGCTGACCTGCTCTTCTAATCTTAAGGATATTTCTAACATCTTTCCCAGGATTAAGTGATACTTTGGTTTAAAAGTTATACAATCAAACTGCATTTGTTTGAGCCCACGTTATTAAGCTCCTGTTGTGTTAATGCTTCTGTGCACCTTCCCTTCGACTCCTTCAGTGCTTCAGATTACAGAACTGAGGTGGTTTGTCAACAAAGGATTAAGGCAGAGGAGGTGATAATCTAACTAGCAGAGTAAATAATACTCTGATCTGAGGGTGTTCGACACATGTTTTTGGAGTGAACCTAATGGAAAACAAGGTTTGCCATGAATAATCACAGTGTAGATCATGAGGAATGTAATTTATTCACAAATATATAAAAATGTGAAGCCATATAAGAGCCCAGATGAGAGTAAGATGCTGTAAAACAATATAGTTTCCTATATGATGTGGAGCTCCTGCCAACTTTGAAGGGTATCTCAGCCCACTAGAAACCTCTGCCTTCCTTCTCTTCGCAGGCTCCCTGGGTATCAGCCATTTGGGTCAGCCATATTGGCCCCTGTGGTCAGCCAGCCAGCTGGGCTTCAGCCCTATGGCCCTCCCCCAACAAGTGCACAGGTGACTGCTCAGCTGGCCGGAATGCAGATCAGTGGTACTGTGGCCCCAGCCTCTCCACCTTCAGGGCTAGGCTATGGTGAGTAGCTGTGACCACAGGTATACTGTCCCCTTCTTTTTAGAAGCATCAGACTCTGGGGCTATACCTGAATCCCTTTTATTTCTTGTGCTTCTGAGCCCCAGCAGATGGGAGAAGTCATTCCTGCCCCTCATGTGGAAAGGAAAGTGATTTACTGAACAAGGAGGCAGAATGACTGGGGTTCTGACTCTACTTCTTCTACTTCTCAGGCCCACCAACATCGCCGGCCTCAGCCTCAGGAAGTTTCCCTAACTCTGGTCTGTATGGCTCCTATCCTCAGGGCCAAGCTCCTCCCCTTGGCCAGGCCCAGGGTCATCCTGGGACCCAGCCTCTCCAGCGATCTGTCCCGCTACAGGCCTCCAGCTTCACACCCCCAGCTTCAGGGGGTCCTCGGATGCCTTCGATGACTGGTCCTCTCTTGCCTGGACAGAGTTTTGGGGGACCCCCAGTGAGCCAGCCCAACCACGTGTCCTCACCTGCTCCTCAAGCTCTGCCCCCTGGCACCCAAATGACTGGGCCCCCAGGACCACCACTACCACCTATGCACTCCTCCCAGCAGCCAGGCTATCAGCTGCAACAAAATGGTGAGTTTTTCCCAAGGTCTACCTAGGAGCCAAAGGCTTTAGCAGTTCACGTGTTTTTGTTGTTGTTTTTATTTGCTTTTAGTATTGCTTGCTAAGTGGTGAACTAGATAGACAGCTTCAGGGTATTATTACTAGGATCTGGGGTTTATAAGATTTTTTTTTCTCTTAGTTCAGATAGTGTGGGCTTTCTCTGAATGGTCATTACTGTACCTCTCAATTCTACATTTATAGGAGTCTAGTAATTTCCGTGAGGCCTTAAGAAGAGATAGAGAAGGAATAATTTGTTCATTAACCTTGTGTCCTTGTCTCTTAGGTTCCTTTGGACCAACCCGGGGCCCTCAGTCCAATTATGGAAGTCCCTACCCAGGAGCAGCCGCTTTTGGAAGTCAGCCTGGGCCTCCTCAACCATTGCCTCCTAAGCGCCTGGACCCTGATGCCATCCCGAGCCCTGTGAGTAGATACTTATGTGGTCCTGGGGAAGGTGCTTGTGGCTGCCAGATAAGTGAGTCAACCTAGAAGAGATGTTTGCCTAGCCTTTTCTGATTTTCCTTTTCATTCATCATCTTGTAGGTGTAGAACCTAGATGTAATTTTTGACTCTTTAACTAGAACTTGAATTCCCAGAAGCCATTTTGGGGCACTTTTACTTCATAGCTGGGCAGGAAAGGAAGGGAAACCAGGAGTGATCAGCAGTATCAGTAGAGCTCTGAGTTGAGTGCTGCATTCTGCCACTGCTGGACAGAGCACGGTAACCTCTGCTCTTCTGTGGAGTAGTGGGTGGGTCCAGGTCTTGTCCTCTTAGATCTAGTAGGATAGCAGTCTTCTTAATGGGTAGAGCTCGTGGAAATTCTTTGGTGTTAGGTGGTAAGAAAAGGAAAGCCTCTCTGGATTCTCTCTGCCCCTATTTGGACAGTTTTAGGAGGAAGCCTCCAATACTTTTGTTTGTTAGCCTGCTGCTGTGTGGATGGGGAATAGTGATCTACAATTTCAAGGGCAATGTGGGGAAGTTGCTTCTCCAAGGAAGAGGGTGAATCTCACCCTTAGAGCCATCAGAATACTCAGGCCTTCCTCATCATACACAGAATAGAGGCTGGTACTGTATTCCCAAGTGGGGGCCACTTTATAGTTCTGTCTGCAACATTTGCTGTGTCAGTTACCTCACCATGCTTAGCCATTGTCATATTCCATTCTGTTCTCCTCCCTCTTCCTTTGGGGAACTATCATGGTGAGGGACCCAGTTGGCAAAGGGGGACTCTAGAGGATTAAGCAGTCCCTCTTTCCTTCTCCCTCCTTTAGTAAGAAGGAGAGTCTGGTTGGATGTGAGGCTTCTTTCAGCATAAGAATAGTTCTTACATGGGAGGCTTGACCTTTTGGAGGGAACATCCCTCTTCTTCCTTCTTAAAATTTCTCCCATTCAGCCCCTCTGTATAACCCCTCTTGCCTCCTATTTGCCCCCTTCCTTATCTTTCTACATCATAGCCTGAGCCATTAAAGGCTCTTTTTTGGCCCAGAAACATTTGGAATTTCTGATCTAGGGGGGGCCTGATTTCAGCAGTATGAGCTGGGCTCCATGGAGTTAGTATGAGCTAACTCCATGAGTTAGCTGTTCATGTCTAACTCATCAGGGCTGAGAGAAGTAACATCTGCTTCTTGTTCTTTTGTCTCCCTACCTGTATTCCCCTGCTGCCTTTATTATTAAAACACTAAAAGCAACTCAATGAGCTGCCTCCTCAGCAGAAAACCAGACACAGAATAGACCCTGATGCCATTCCTAGTCCAGTAAGTGCAGGGGGTGGGTGTGGGTGTGTCATCCCTGTGTTAATGTCACCCATGCATGCCTGTGACCTCATCTTCACCTCATCCACCATGTCCATCCCTCCGCATCCTCTTCCCTTAGTCCTTCTAGACCCTTGCTTTTACAAGCTAGAAGGATGTGCATGCCTCGAGTCACCATATAATGAAGAAGTAGCAAGCTGTTAGCAGTGCCTTTAAGTATGGGATGGTAGAAGGTCAGGATCGAAGGGCGGGGTCAGATGGCATATTAAGCTTTGGTTTTAGTCCTGCTGGCTCCTCCAGGAGCCTGCATGTGACATAGGATGGAACAGGACAAAACTGAACAGTAGATCTTTCCCTTTTGGGTTTGATTTGTCTACTGCTTGTTGTAGAGAAACATGTGGGTAGGTGGCTACTAATGTACAAATTTGGGAAACTCATTTCTTACGGGGAGGGGACAGCTGGTTTGGGAAAGTGTGGGCCACTTTCTCATCTGGAGAGTCTGTTTGACTCTGATATATTTCTAAGCTTCAACTCTTTCTGCTATGGGATACAGAGTCTTATTCTCCCTTTACTTTTTCTGGTTTTACCAAACCCATCTTGAAGTAACTGACCAAAGGTTATCAGCCTGCATGAAGGTCTGATCACCAGCTTTGCAAAATCTTTTTTTTTCCTTTGCTGGGTCTGTCAAAATGTGGGGGACTGAGGATTGGGCTATAATATCCTCTTCTCCCATATTTACACACTGATGCTTACCTGAAAATAAGGCAGCATCTGCTTCCTCACCTTACCTGATCATTTCCTGCTGTGTAATCCTCTCCTCACCCTGTCCCTTCTACTTTCATTGAGTGTAGAGTCATTCCAGGTAGATTTCATTTTTACATGGTTACCGTTGTCTGTTCTGCTCTGATTCAGAATGTGTCTTGGGAAGAGAAGGGGAGGCAGAGGCTTGATGGGGGAGGGAAGTGGAATCTGATCATGTTTGAAGGCTTGTGATAAGAGCTGGCGCTTTCCTGGAGTAGGTATTATAACAGGGTGATCACCATTTATTGGGATCAGGGTGATTCATAAAGAAGCCCTTTCTCAATGTTGCCTGTCCAGCATGTTGCTGCTGACTGTGGTGTGGAAGATTGGTATTACAGCATTTTATATGATCTCCTAAAGGAGAGCAGGCCTGGTGCATGAGGCGTGTTCCTTGGCAAATTATTAGTTTCTGTGCTGCAGCTCCGGTGTTTCTTTCTCCTGGCTCTCTGTGACCTGCTACTCCCTTTTCATCTGTCACTTCATTCATTTCACCTCTTCCCTACAGATTCAGGTTATTGAGGATGACAGGAACAACCGGGGTTCAGAGCCATTTGTTACTGGAGTGCGGGGCCAGGTGCCACCCTTAGTCACCACCAACTTCCTCGTGAAAGACCAAGGTGAGAAGGGCATTAATTACTCACTGCGGCGACTTTTTCTTCAGCATTATCAGCTTATGGATGGGGCTTTGTCAGTCTTTAATCAGAGACCAGTCCCTCATTGGTCTCTAGGGGGAAAAAGCCACCATCAGCTCTAGCATTTGTTGGGATGATGGGGTGGATTGGCAATGGAGAGCCAGTGTCTGGAGTGATTCTGTGATCTGACTCAGCTTTTCTACCTCCTCTTCAGGGAATGCAAGTCCCCGATACATCCGATGCACATCCTATAATATCCCTTGCACATCTGACATGGCTAAGCAGGCTCAGGTGCCCCTAGCAGCTGTCATCAAGCCGCTGGCAAGGCTGCCCCCAGAAGAGGTGAGTCAGAGAAGGGACTAGAGTATAATGAAAGGGAGGAAGGGAGGGGGATTGGGGAGTGAGACTTCTTCCTAGGTGTGATTCTGGCAGTCACAATGGAAGAAGTCTTGGTTGGGCGGGAGGGGCGAATATCTTCAATAGCTTTCTATCACAGGGCCCATGCCTGAAGGGGTGGTAGGGATGAGAGTAAAAGCCCAAGAAATTGCTGGATGGGAGCAGAGTCCACAGGGGAAACACATTATGGAAAGAGTCAAGGCCAACTTGTGGGGGAGAAGACAGCTGGTTGCAGGAACCTCTCATAGCATGGTCATCTCCAGATGATTAGAAGCACATCATTCTGTTTTTTTCTTGTATGCTGTCCTGTCATCCCAGGTAGGTCGAGATGTTAGGACAGCATATTAAGGAAAAAGGTAGATTAAGATCCAGTAGTCCTTCTCTTACCTGGTTTGGGCCATGATCTGTCACCCCAATACCTGGAATCAGCATTGAAAGAGAGAGAGCTTGGCAGCTGCTCTGCCAGGCCTTGGTAGAATACCCTCATGTTCATGCCTAGCTTAATGAACTTGGGGTGGATTTCTCTATAACTGGATACTCACGGCTCACTTTACATCCTGCTTCTCTGTCTTGTTCTCTGTTTTTCTCTTTCTTTTTTCCTGGGTCTCTTTTTTCCTGGACCCTTGGCTGCTGGTCTCTTATCTGTAGGGTGACATCTGCCTGGGCATCAGTAGGCTCACAGAAATCCAGGGATTGGGGAGGACAAATGTCATAGATGCTTTGTTGGGAAAGGAGGTAGGAGTCAAGATCCTAGAGCAGGAGTGAAGGGGATTGAAGATTGGGCCAGAAATGAGAATCCTGGGTAATCTCTGGTTTTCTCCTCATACATCCATGTCAGCCCCTGGCTTGTATGGGCCAGTTCCACAGTTGCTCTTCTGTTGCCAGAAGAAGTGAAATTCTAGAGATGAGGAGTAAGGAGAGGGGACTATAGAATTTAGCCTCTTAGGGACATTCCTTAGAGACATTTGACATTTGTCCTCGTTCCCCTTCTCTCTGCTCCCTCCCCAGGCAGACTATCTGAGCCATGCCCTTCTCCCTCCAGGTTGTTCCTCCTCATCTGTTGCCACATATAGCTCCCTGCTGTAGCTTCCCTCTATGTCTGAGCCCCTCCCCTTTGCTCTTTAGGCTTCACCGTATGTTGTCGACCACGGGGAATCTGGCCCTTTGCGCTGCAATCGCTGCAAAGCATACATGTGCCCTTTCATGCAGTTCGTTGAGGGAGGGAGGCGCTTCCAGTGCTGCTTTTGCAGCTGTATCAATGATGGTATGTTCACAGAGGCTGGGGTTGGGGGGGATCTGGATTGCATCTTCATTGTTCTCTTTCTAGTTAGATAGATGAGGGTCCGTTGGTTCAGGAGTTGGGGAAATAAGGCGCCTGTGGGGATGTGGGGCAATAGAGTGAGCTCAGCCAGGACCCAACTAAAATTGAGCATGGACCTTTGAGTAACACTCTGCCCTACTCCCCACAGTTCCCCCCCAGTATTTTCAACATCTGGATCATACCGGCAAACGTGTGGATGCTTATGACCGTCCTGAGCTGTCCCTGGGTTCTTATGAATTCTTGGCCACTGTAGATTACTGCAAGGTGAGGGAAGGTAGCGTGGGGAGCAGCAGTGGGTGGACAATGAGACAGCTAAGACTTGCTGTGGTCATTTCCCTCACCCCGTCATTGTCCCCTATGGTGTTGACTTCTCTCTAGTCAACTGACCTGCTTACTAATAACCCTCTCTCCTGCCTCCCCCCGCCACCGCCAACATTTCCTTCCTTTGCAGAACAATAAGTTCCCCAGCCCTCCTGCCTTCATCTTCATGATTGACGTCTCCTACAATGCCATCAGGAGTGGTCTTGTTAGGCTCCTCTGTGAGGAGCTCAAGTCACTGTTAGACTTCCTGCCTAGGTGAGAGTTAGGAGCCAAGATGCTTCCTTTGGATAATGATGCCTGGGGAGGGGGCTTAGGGGTGGGTGGCTGGGTTAACTCAGCACATCACAGATCCTGATGTCATGAAGTTGGGTGGTGGAGGAGGTGGCAACCGTGGGTAACAATGTCACCTTCTACAGGGAGGGCGGGGCAGAAGAGTCAGCAATCCGCGTTGGCTTTGTCACCTATAATAAGGTGCTCCACTTCTACAATGTGAAGAGCTCATTGGCCCAGCCACAAATGATGGTTGTATCTGATGTGGGTGACATGTTTGTGCCACTGCTGGATGGCTTCCTGGTCAATGTCAATGAGTCTCAAGCAGTCATCACCAGGTAGGAGTAAGACTGGGGGGGTAAAGCAGGGGTGGGGTGGATACAACCACAGAAAGCCAGAGAGTTGAGCAGAGGG
>NW_006795130.1:2751414-2769919 GCF_000442215.2 Lipotes vexillifer | reverse complement strand
GTTCAGCAGATAGACAGAGGCTGTGCCTTAGGAGTTCTCAGAGTCTGGGGGCCAGATGACTCTTCAGGGAATTGAGGGATTTGAAATTTGGATAGCAATTTTGATTGCCTCCTATCACCTATCTCTTCAGCTTATTGGATCAGATTCCAGAAATGTTTGCAGACACAAGGGAGACAGAGACAGTATTTGCCCCAGTTATCCAGGCTGGGATGGAGGCTCTGAAGGTAAGGCTCGAGTCCCTGGCAGCCACCTCTGCAACACTGTCTTCTGACCATCTTACCCCCCTAGGATACAACCCCTGTATCTTCAGTGATTGATGGCTGTGCAGTGAGTCAGCTTGTCTGACATAGTTGGCACTGAGTAAATGACGAGGGAAGGGATGAATGAATAATGGATGAATAAAGGAAAGAATGGACAAGTAGATCTCTCTTCTTTTCTAGGCTGCTGAGTGTGCAGGGAAGCTCTTTCTGTTCCACACCTCCCTGCCCATTGCAGAGGCCCCAGGGAAACTGAAGAACAGAGACGACAGGAAGTTGATCAACACAGACAAGGAGAAGGTGTGGGATTGGGAGCTGTGGGGAGGACTTTCTATTACAGAGGAACATGCTGTCTATTCACAATGCAGTACTCTTAAATTTCTTGAGGGGGACTGAGACTGGATCCTCTGCCCTTTCACATGTCACATCCGTGACTGCCAACCTTCTCCACTGCTCCCACACCTCTACCCCATCCCAAAGCCCTTGGTAGACTTTTTTTTTTTTTTTAAGAGACTGTTCTGTTACTATTGCAAACTGAGAGGTAGATCTGAAGTCTTACATGTCCTTGAATATCCCACATTACATATACAGCATATACAGTTCTCAAGCAGGGTGGAACTGGGATCTTTGAACATTTTTTTCTGTTCTTCCCCAGGCTCTGTTCCAGCCTCAGACAGGTGCCTATCAGACCCTGGCCAAAGAGTGTGTGGCCCAAGGCTGCTGCGTAGACCTCTTCCTCTTCCCTAACCAGTATGTGGATGTGGCCACGCTCTCTGTTGTACCCCAGCTCACTGGTGGCTCTGTCTATAAATACGCTTGTTTTCAGGTACGGCATGGGACTCTGGGTGGCAGGTGGAAGCAGGACTGGGAATGCCTGCCTGCATGTGGAGTGGCCCCTTAGCTGCTGACTCGTGAATAGGAATAGCGTTGGAGGAGAAGACTGCACAGTGTACAGAAGAGAGTGTGGCAGTCAGGAGCACGGGGCTTGGAATCAGTCCCGGGTTGATATTCTGGCCCTACTATTTACCAGCTGTGTGACCTAGGATAAATTACTTAATTATTCTCTCCTTTGTTTCTTCATCTACAAAATGGCATTTTTATAGTTATTAATTAGGATTTGTCATCAGGATTAAGTAATTATATGTAAGGCACTTAATGGGATACCTGGCATGTAATATGTAGTAAGTGCTTAAAAGCTATCATTATCATCAACATCATTATCTTCACTGTTACTGTCCTTATGATTCTGCAGGCTTGTAGAGTGGAGGGGGTGCAGGGAGATTGTTTATATGTAGTCAGTGATGTGACTCTGAGCCTGGGGGGATGCAGGTGGAAAATGACCAGGAACGGTTCCTGAGTGACCTGCGTCGGGATGTACAGAAGGTCGTTGGCTTTGATGCTGTGATGCGGGTCCGGACAAGCACTGGTCAGTCCTAGTTGGAGAAGAGCAGGTGGGGGGGCTCAGTCTGGAGGGAGTCACCTGTCATACCTTTAGCCCTGTCCATGTGGCCTCAGGTATCCGTGCTGTAGATTTCTTTGGGGCTTTCTACATGAACAACACAACAGATGTGGAGCTGGCTGGGCTGGATGGGGACAAGACGGTGACTGTGGAGTTCAAGCATGACGATCGGCTCAATGAAGAGAATGGAGCCCTCCTGCAGGTAGCGGGCAGGAGGCAGGGGTTGGGGAAGAAGTGTCCGCGGTCATTTCACTGGATATAAATAGGCTGTAGGGAAGGGGGTGAGGGATGGGTAGAGAAGACTAGAAGAGGCTGGAGAAGGGATGGCTCATGTCTGTCTTCTAGTTTAATAATATAGCAGAGGCAGTTTTCCGAGGACCATGCTGAGGGACGGGTGTGAATTCCCCCTTTCTCCCTTCCCCTAGTGTGCCCTGCTCTACACCAGCTGTGCAGGGCAGCGACGGCTCCGCATCCACAACCTGGCCCTCAACTGCTGCACTCAGCTGGCTGATCTGTATCGAAACTGTGAGACTGACACGCTCATCAACTACATGGCCAAGTTTGGTGAGGGCAGAGGCAGGGCAGGGTGGGATTGGGGCTAAGAGAAAGGTCCAGGATGGTCAACAATTCAGCATTCCTGAGTGGGTGTGATGGTGGGAAAGCACATGTGATGGAGTGGCTGACCAGTGACTGTGCTGTCTCCCTTTCCCATCCAGCATACCGGGGGGTCCTGAACAGCCCTGTGAAGACTGTTCGTGACACTCTAATCACTCAGTGTGCCCAGATCTTGGCCTGTTACAGAAAGAACTGTGCCAGCCCCTCCTCTGCAGGACAGGTAGGGCAAGCATATTGGTGGAGTTGTTGGGATACATTTTTGCATTGGGAGGGATTTCTCATGATTATTGACTTTGTTTTGATAACCCCCTTAGTTGATCCTTCCTGAGTGCATGAAGCTACTCCCAGTTTACCTGAACTGTGTATTGAAGAGTGATGTCCTGCAGCCTGGAGCTGAAGTCACTACTGATGACCGGGCCTACGTCCGACAGCTGGTTACCTCCATGGATGTGGCTGAGACCAATGTCTTCTTCTATCCTCGGCTCCTACCGTTGGTGCGACTGAGTGCTGGAGTGTGAGACATTGTAGTGAGAAAGGGACATCATAGGAGGAGGAAGGGAAGGATTAATATTATCTGTGTCTGACACTCATGAATTTTTTTTTTTTTTTTTACTCATGAATTTTTTACCTATCTTATCTGATGTAATATTTTCATACTGAGAGTTACTCAGGTGCTTAGCTTTCTGAAATTTCGTGTGTATGGGGGTGGAGGATGGGGGTGTGGGTGGGCAAACGAGTCTTATGGTCCTTGGTAACCGTTTGCCCCCTTCCTTTTGTCTAGACAAAGTCTCCCATTGAGAATACCACTGAACCACCAGCAGTTCGAGCATCTTAAGAGCGTCTAAGCAACGGGGATATATATTTGCTGGAGAATGGACTCAACCTCTTCCTCTGGGTGGGAGCAAGTGTCCAACAGGGTGTTGTCCAGAGCCTCTTCGGTGTCTCCTCCTTCAGTCAGATCACCAGTGGCTTGGTGAGGGCAGGGAGTCAAGGAGAATGTGGGTGTGGAAGTAGACTCTGTGATGTGAGTTAGGAGCCAAGAAAAGTGTGCTCATTCCCTTAAATAGCAGGGTACACTTAGAGAGGGAGGGTGCTGTCATTCTTCACAGGCTTCCGTATTTCAGATAATGCATAAATCTGTGCTGTCCCATCTTCACTTCTGGATTCAGCATAACTTACCAAAAGGATAAATGAATTTTGTGTTCCAGAGTGTTCTGCCAGTTCTAGATAATCTACTGTCCAAGAAGGTGCAAGGCCTCATTGACAGTTTGAGGGCACAGAGATCGCGGTACATGAAGGTAACACTGATCCAAACCTGGATTTCTTACCTTGTCAAGTCCTCACTGGGAAGGGGGATGGGGAGTAAGTGACTAGAT
This sequence comes from Lipotes vexillifer, assembly GCF_000442215.2. Taxonomy (NCBI): domain Eukaryota; kingdom Metazoa; phylum Chordata; class Mammalia; order Artiodactyla; family Lipotidae; genus Lipotes; species Lipotes vexillifer. Next base: position 2,766,212 of record NW_006795130.1, on the reverse strand, counting down.
AATGGGATTTCAGGGCATGTTTAATTCCCTTTAGCCCTGCCTCATGACCCTGTGTTCTGGCCGTAGCTTATTGTGGTGAAACAAGAGGACAAGCTGGAGACACTGTTCAAACACTTCCTGGTGGAAGACAAGAGCCTGAGCGGCGGAGCATCCTATGTGGACTTTCTCTGTCATATGCACAAGGAGATTCGGCAGCTACTGAGCTAGAGCATGTGGGTAAACAGCATAGGGTCCAGGCCAGCTTCCAGAAAGTACCCCAGGACAGCAGAGAAATTGGGACAGTTCCATATATTATAAGTCATATAAGCTGACCTCAGTCTCTTTGGGGGGAGGGGGAGGTATAAGGAGACACCTTCTTTCTGGGCTCAAGTATCCTACCACTCTGTCATGTCCTGCTGTTGGAAGGTGCCCCTGTCCCCTCACTTTACCATTTTCCTGCTAATCCTGTCGTAATGAATGTAGTTTATCAGTTCACTGTATATGACTTGATGTTGGGGGATTTGGAGCCACCCAGACCCTGATAATATTATGTGTCCCTTTGGACCAGCCTCCAAGAAGAGAAGGGCAGGCAGGAAGGAGTGAGGATCCCAGGGTATTACAGGGGGAGGGGCTGCTAATTCAGCTCATTGTCATCAACAACTTCCTATATTAGGGATAAACATACTTACAGGTGCACAAGAGCTGGGGTATAGACCATAGATGGTAGAGAGAAAAGTGGTCAGTCTTCTTGGGCCTGGAAGTCAACAGCCAACTCAGAGTGACTGAGGGTGGTTGATTAGCTTTCTTGCTCTGCTTCCACTGATCTTTCTCCTGAAATGATTGGTGATCACTTGGTGAACAGAGGCACGTAATCAGAAATGAATGAGCCTGGGAACAGAGTTGCAAAGTATATTAAGACCTGGTAGCGGTATCAGCCTCCTTTCCAGCTGGAGAGGCCCCAACACTGGATGGTTCTGTAGGGAGCCTGGCCATCAACTTGCAATACCTCACAGAGCCAGCCCGCATCCCACTCTGAGCTCCCGCTGGAAGCACTGCTCTCCAAGCTGGAGGTTGTTGGGGAGAGAGGCAGAGGTGGCTAGTCTCTCCTGCTAGGACACCACTCAGGCTTTCGTACTGACAGAGTGGCTGACAGTTATCTTCCAACCCCACCTAGCTGGGGCAGGACAAGGGCTAGGCTTGATGGTGGCCAGGCTTGCCTGCTCCCAGCCCGGGACGCCCCTGCTCTGGACCTCTCATTTCTCTTCGTTGGTTTATTTTTCAATGCATCTTTAATTTGTAAAGAAATAAAATAAATTAAGATGTAACCAGCAGCCTCAGTTTTATCTGCGACGTATCACTTTCCTTGCAGTACTTCCTGCCAGAATTAGCGGCTCCCGCGAAGTGGCCGGCTGAGGTGGCCACTGAGCTGCGCATGCGCCATGTGCCCCTGTGGCGTAGGACCTCGTCCCGTCACGACTCACCACGAGGCGGGGCCTGTTGCTGAGGGGCTTCGGCTGTCAGAGTAGACATGGGGGCCGGCCGCACGGCGGCTGTGCTTGCCGCCCTGGGAGTGCTTAGTGTCTGTGAGGCCAGCGGCTCAAGGCCCGTGGCGGAGGGGGAGGCCGGCGGGGCGGTGGAGTGGGCGGAGCCGTGGGACGGCGCAGTTTTCCGGCCTCCCTCCGCGCTGGGCGCAGTGGGGGTGGCGCGCGGTCCAGGGACCCCGCGGCCGGGGAGTGGGGAGGCGGTGGACCTGCCGGTGCTGCTATGGTGGAGCCCAGGGCTGTTTCCTCACTTCCCGGGCGACTCGGAGCGCATCGAGTGCGCGCGCGGCGCGTGCGTGGCGTCCCGGGACCGACGGGTGCGGGGAGACTCGCGGACGCGCGCACTGCTCTTCTACGGCACCGACTTCCGCGCGTCGGAAGCGCCGCTGCCGCGCTTGGCGCACCAGAGCTGGGCGCTCCTGCACGAGGAGTCGCCCCTCAACAACTTCTTGCTGAGCCACAGTCCGGGCATCCGCCTCTTCAATCTTACCGCCACCTTCAGCCGTCACTCGGACTACCCGCTTCCGCTGCAGTGGCTGCCCGGGACCGCCTATCTGCGCCGCGCGGCGCCTCCGCTCCCGGAACGCGCGGACTGGCGCCGCCGGGGCTACGCGCCGCTGCTGTATCTGCAGTCCCACTGCGACGTGCCTGCGGACCGGGACCGCTACGTGCGCGAGCTCATGCGCTACATCCCGGTGGGTGAGGGCGGGGCGGGAAGGGGAGGGTGGCGCGCCGGGCTGAGGCCGCTACCCCTGGTGTCCAGGCCGACGTGCCATATCTTCTTTTTTTTTTTTTTTAACATTTTTATTGGAGTATAGTTGCTTTACAATGGTGTGTTAGTTTCTGCTTTATAACAAAGTGAATCAGTTATACATATACATATATCTCCGTATATCTATTGCGTCTCCCTCCCTCCCACCCTCCCTATCCCACTCCTCTAGCTGGTCACAAAGCACCTAGCTGATCTCCCTGTGCTATGCGACTGCTTCCCACTAGCCATCTATTTTACATTTGGTAGTGTATATATGTCCATATATACGCTACCCATACCCTCTTGACGGCGTGCTGTACCCCACTCAGGTGGACTCATACGGGAAATGCCTGAAGAATCGGGAGCTGCCCACGCCGCGGCTACAGGACACAGCCACAGCCACCACTGAGGATCCAGAACTCTTGGCCTTCTTGTCCCGCTATAAGTTTCATTTGGCCCTCGAAAATGCCATCTGTGATGACTACATGACAGAAAAACTGTGGCGCCCCATGCACCTCGGTGCTGTGCCTGTGTACCGCGGCTCTCCCTCTGTGAGGGACTGGGTGCCCAACAATCACTCCATCATCCTCATTGACGACTTTGAGTCGCCGCAGAAGCTGGCAGAGTTTATTGACTTTCTGGACAAAAATGATGAGGAATATATGAAATACCTGGCATACAAGCAACCTGGGGGCATCACCAACCAGTTCCTTCTGGATAGTCTGAAGCAGCGGGAGTGGGGAGTGAATGATCCTTTACTGCCTAACTACCTTAATGGCTTCGAGTGTTTCGTCTGTGACCACGAACTGGCTCGGCTGGATGCCGAGAAGGCCTATGCAGCCTCTCCTGGGGACATCCCTGTCCTTGAGCCTCATATTGCCCAGCCCTCACACATGGACTGCCCAGTGCCCACACCTGGCTTTGGCAGTGTGGAAGACATTCCTGAGAATGACAGGTAAGGGTAGCTGGGGACCCCTGTGACTTTCAAATCAAATGATTTACTGACTTGCTTCCTGCAGGCAATAAATTAGCACTAGGTGCTGAGGGGATGTTGTATAAGGAAATTATGACATGGGATCACTCTGCCTTTAAGGTATCAAGAGTCTAGTTGTGAGGATAAGACAAACTGTGAAAGCTCAGTAAAAGATGTGAGATATCATTCAGGGCAACAACATACGAAAATCAGCTTTTGTAAACAATGTTTGCAGTAGTTCAAAAAAAGCTTCAACTAGAGTAGAGGGCCCGTTCAGGTAAGCAATGGGGGAGAGACAAAGCTGGGCCAGGTTGTACATATTCTGAATACTAGGCTGTGGAGCTGGACTGTCCTGAAAATCAACTCAGCTATTTATGGAGCACCTTCAGCATGGTGGGGCTGGGGATGAGAAATACAGAAGAGAGTATTCTGAGGGAGGTTTGTCTGCAACAATCAGGGTTTATACCTGTTAACCTGGTGTAACTATTAACAGCACCTCCTTTCACTCTTAAAATTACCCTGATTTGGATGATAAATTATATGTTTGTCCTAGACACAGTAGAGGGGATGCTTTCAAAGGTTGATTAACAATGGTGGGCAGTGTGGATTGGAAGGGAAATGAGGGGGCTACTGCAGTAGGTGGCAGAAGGTGGTGACATTGGGAAACAAGGTCAGCATGGGAGGTGGGGTGAGAAAATGTTGAAGCCACTTGCAGCAAACCACACCTGTTGGGGGAGGGGTGATAAAAGATTATTAGCCTTGAGAAAGAGAGGCTGCTAGAATGTCCTGCAGAGATCACCTTGGACAGTGGATGGCAGCAGAGGGCTGGCACAGTTTGGTCCTGGGAGTGGAGGTAATTTGTACCCAGTAATTTACATCAAGTAATTTGTATCTAGTTTGTGCTGAACATAATATTATGGTTTATCAGAGGAAAAGTGTAACACATTAAAAAAAGAGAAACATTCAGGTTCTGTCTCATCAAGACACTGGATACTATTGCACTTTCATTTTGATTATTGAAATAGGTGTAACATAAAAGGTAACCATCTAAATATGCCCCCTTGCTTTCTTAGGGAGATTACTGTGTCCATAGTTTGGCCCCTGTCCTGCCTGCCTCTTAATTCCCTCCACATTTGGGGACCAAGAGCACGCAAGTCAGGAAATTTAACTCATTGGGGGAGGGGGGGTGTTGTGTGATAAATTTGTGTTTGTGGCTTACTGCCTGTCACTTGGACTAGTACTGGGTTTACTTCATATTTCCTTCCTTCAAAGCAGATCCCTCATCCTAGCCATAAACCACTGTATCTGCTTAAGATTTCTTTGGCCATTCAGAGAAAGGTAGGACTCAGCTGTGCTGAGGTTCCGTAATCCAACTCCCATTTTGATGTTTCAGCTGGAAGGAGATGTGGCTGCAAGATTACTGGCAAGGCCTGGACCAGGGGGAAGCTCTCACTGCCATGATCCACAACAATGAGACACTGCAGAGGAAATTTTGGGATTACCTAACTGAGATCTTCATGAAAAGGAACCAAAACCTCTAATTACTCTTGCAAGAGTCCTTAACTTGATAGAGCTAAGGAGATGGAAGTCCTTATTCTACCATGGGACATGAAGGGTATCTGCTACACAAGTTCTTAATGAGCACTGTCTTACCATGAGTTCAAAGAATAAGTTATATCTACTGATATTTTATCCTAAAGATGTGTAGCCAGGGTCTCAGCCTATGGTAATAGGGCCTCTCCTCAAGGAGAGATAGAGGCATCCAGTTCTTGGTTTAGTGGGAACCAGAAGCCTGAAACACCCATTTGATTAAAGGTGCTGATCAACAAAAGTTTTAAAGAACTGCTTATTTCTCTAGCCATATCATCCTCTCAGTCATGATTGGGACAACACGTTAGTACTTGGCTGTGAATGAGGTAAGATGGGCCAGGTTTAGCATCTTTAGAAAACTACTGTGCTATTCCTCAAACCATTCATTATTCAGTACTTTTCCCAATCTCTTTTCCTCATCTCTTGCTTTATAAACTGTTATGTTGGTGGTGAAGCAAAACTCCTGGTGGGTTGTATTCTGGCTCTCTGGAGTTGTATTTTTTATATCATTTACTTTGCTTTTCATGTCAACCTTTTCATTTTGAATGGCTTTTTCTTTCCTGGTTTTCCACAATTTCTGATGGAGACGGAGTAGCCTTGCCACCATTCCCGCATTCATTTTTTCCAGCATTAAACTGCCTGTAGATTTGACAGCTTTTCTTACTGCTGGTTTGCTTCTTATCTAGGATATATCTGAAATTTCTTCTCCACTCATGAGTAGAAAGATTCAGTGGCTAATAAATGTCATGCCAATTTAATGAATTGTCCTGCTCTATTTTAGATTAGAGATGGAGACTCAGGCTGGAAATGACAGCAGAAAAAGCTATAATGATTTTGAAATGTTGAAATAGGCCAATGTGAATCTAAGTGCAGATTTTTATAAGTCCTTGATCTCTGCTGTCTGCCTAATGAACTCTTCTATTATTTTTATATGCTACAAAAGTCCATTTCCCCCCAAAACTCATGAAAATTATGGCAGAAAAAAACAGCCCAGCAATATAGCTCTAGTAATTCTCTCATATTCTGTGGCACTTTTCACTTTAAGTGGGATAAATATTCCAACTTCATTCACTCGATTACTGTTACAACGCACAACTTTATAGTACTTACTGAGACTACATTTTGATGGAGCCCACCCACCTAAGCTCAAGGGCATGAGAAGCGAAGCAAGACATTTAAGCCATCACAAGTGGCTGGCTAAATAAAAAGTTGTTAGTCAGATTTAGGGAGGTAGCCAGACCCTTCTATTGCTGTGGTTTAAACATACAGCTTAATGGACAGGGAGACCATTTGCTTTTTCTGGGGCAGTGGAACAAGAAAGAATACCTTGGATCTTAGAACTACCCTGGTTGTAATGTTGTATTAATGAGTTATCACTAGAGAAGTTCCATGGCTTATCAATATGTCTGGTTTAAATTAGTGTGTGTGTATGTATGTATATATACACACATTAATTTACAAACATATATATATATATATATATATATATATGTAGTTGTAAAGACTGAAGAGGAAGATGATGCTTATGACTTCAGTACAGACTATGTATAATAGAATCTTGTCCTTCTATAAGGTTTTGTTGGGTTTTAATTTTTTTTTTTTTTACATCTTTATTGGAGTATAATTGCTTTACAATGGTGTGTTAGTTTCTGCTCCATAACAAAGTGAATCATTTATACATATACACATGTTCCCATATCTCTTCCCTCTTGCATCTCCCTCCCTCCCACCCTCCCTATCCCACCCCTCCAGGCGGTCACAAAGCACAGAGCTGATCTCCCTGTGCTGTGCGGCTGCTTCCCACTAGCTATCTACCTTACGTTTGGTAGTGTATATGTCCATGCCTTTCTCTCCCTTTGTCACAGCTCATATATGTTCCCATATCTCTTCCCTCTTTGTCTCCCTCCCTCCCACCCTCCCTATCCCACCCCTCCAGACAGCCACAAAGAACCGAGCCGGGATCTCCCTGTGCTGTGCGGCTGCTTCCCACTAGCTATCTACCTTACGTTTGGTAGTGTATATGTCCATGCCTTTCTCTCCCTTTGTCACAGCTCACCCTTCCCCCTCCCCATATCCTCAAGTCCATTCTCTAGTAGGTCTGTGTCTTTATTCCTGTCTTATCCCTAGGTTCTTCATGACATTTTTTCCCTTAAATTCCATATATATGTGTTAGCGTACGGTATTTTTCTTTCTCTTTCTGACTTACTTCACTCTGTATGACAGACTCTAGGTCTATCCACCTCATTACAAATAGCTCAATTTCGTTTCTTTTTATGGCTGAGTAATATTCCGTTGTATATATGTGCCACATCTTCTTTATCCATCCATCCGATGGTGGACACTTAGGTTGTTTCCATCTCCGGGCTATTGTAAATAGAGCTGCAATGAACATTTTGGTACATGATTCTTTTTGAATTATGGTTTTCTCAGGGTATATGCCCAGTAGTGGGATTGCTGGGTCATATGGTAGTTCTATTTGTAGTTTTTTAAGGAACCTCCATACTGTTCTCCATAGTGGCTGTACCAATTCACATTCCCACCAGCAGTGCAAGAGTGTTCCCTTTTCTCCACACCCTCTCCAGCATTTATTGTTTCTAGATTTTTTGATGATGGCCATTCTGACTGGTGTGAGATGATATCTCATTGTAGTTTTGATTTGCATTTCTCTAATGATTAATGATGTTGAGGGTTTTTAATATTTTGAGCAGACTGCTAAGCTGTTTTGTGTGTGATATACCAGCTTTTTAAAAAAAATTAATTTGTTTTTATTTTTTGTTTTATTTTTTTGCGGTACATGGGCCTCTCACTGTTGTGGCCTCTCCCTTTGCGGAGCACAGGCTCAGGACACGCAGGCTCAGCGGCCATGGCTCACGGGCCCAGCTGCTCCGCGGCATGTGGGATCTTCCCGGATCGAGGCACGAACCCGTGTCACCTGCATCGGCAGGCGGACTCTCAACCACTGCGCCACCAGGGAAGCCCATATTTGTTTTTATTTTTGGCTGTGTTGTTTCTTCGTTGCTGTGCGCAGGCTTTCTCCAGTTGCAGCGAGCGGGGGCTACTCTTTGTTGCGATGAGTGGGCTTCCCATTGTGGTGGCTTCTTATTGCGGTGGCTTCTCTTGTTGCAGAGCATGGGCTCGGCTTCAGTAGTTGTAGTTGTGGCACGGGGCCTCTAGAGCGCAGGCTCAGTAGTTGTGGCGCACGGGCTTAGCTGCTTTGCGGCATGTGGGATCTTCCCGGGGCAGGGATCGAACCCGTGTGCCCTGCATTGGCAGGCAGATTCTTAACCACTGTGCCACCAGAGAAGCCCACCAGCTTATTTTTAAATTTAGGAAATCTAGCTCTTTAGAGCTAGATCAAAGCTAACATCAAGTGTTTATTTAAAAAAATAATGGCACCTGCTTGGAATGGCGTGAAGATTTACAGAGGGGCTTCCCTGGTGGCGCAGTGGTTGAGAGTCCGCCTGCCGATGCAGGGGACGCGGGTTCGTGCCCCGGTCCGGGAAGATCCCACATGCCGCGGAGCAGCTGGGCCTGTGAGCCATGGCCGCTGAGCCTGTGTGTCCGGAGCCCGTGCTCTGCAACAGGAGAGGCCACAACAGTGAGAGGCCCGCGTACCGAAAAAGAAAAAAAAAAGATTTACAGAGAATTTACAATTTTTGGCTGACGTGAAACTATATAATATACTGCAAAATGGAAATTCTGCAACAGACCTCGCAATAAACATTTATATATATGGGGTGCTCATATATTGTATATATATGAGATGCTTCAACAACTAGGGTCCTAAAGATGTGGCCAAGCAAAGCTATAATTCAGGCTAGGTTTCACTGCCAGGGTGGTTCTTTTTTCTTTTCCTTTTTTTTTTTTTTTTTTTGGCTGTGCCGCATGGCTTGTGGGACCTCAGTTCCCGGACCGGGGACTGAACCCGGGCCCTCGGCAGTGAAAGCACAGAGTCCCAACCACTGGGGAACTCCCCTTTTTTCATTTTATTTAATAAAAAATGCCCTTCATAACAGCATGGAAAGTTTTCTGTTTGGACTTTTGCAGAAAAGAATAAGAGAGAAAGACAGACCTTCGAAAATACTTATGTTAAAATTTGATATAGTGAGGACTCTTACAAAAGAAGCCAAATTCAGGACTCTGATTTCTAAGCTTGCAATCTATTTAAATGCAGATGCTAGTTTATATAGTGCAAAATACATTATTACCCAAGTGCAAAATAAGGTTAGGACTCAAATTTCATTATGTGCAATGAAAAGGGTAGGTGATGGTTATGCAAGGTGTAGAATCATCCCTACCTCTCCTGTCTAATTACAACAGTTCACCCTGGCATTACCTTAGCACTTTTATGTACAAAGTAGGCCAGTTTTTTATGAATGATTGTGGCTGGAGACTCATGCCTGCTTTGTGGTCAGTACTTCCCAGACTTTCTCCTTTATTCCTCTTACTGTAAAAGTATTCAAAACCGGGTGCTACATTTCTACAAAGGAAAGCAGAACCAGGAATAGCCACATGGCTATCTAACTAAAGGCCTCACTTTCTCTGTGGAGAAAGCAAGCAATGTGAATTTTCTCTGGTTTGGGGCCCAGCCTGCTCTGTATACAGTAGCAGACTTGGGGTTATTGGTGGTAGAAGTTCTGATAGGAATTAGCTTTATTTGTGTTGCTGCAGTAGGGGTGGAGCATGGGGCTGATGCCTTTATTATTCCCGAGTTGCTTCTTCGATTATCACAGGTTTAATTTTGTATAATAAATGGCTTATTTTTAAACAGTGTCTTCTGCTTGGTTTTATTTCTGGGGTGAAGATGGTAAAGCTGGAGACTTGCAGAAATATTTCAAACATTTGTTCATTTAACAAGTATTGATTGGCACTACTCTAGGCCTTGGGGATACAGCACTGAACAAGATAGACAAGGTCCCTTCTCTCATGATGCTTACATTTTAAATGGGTGTTGGGGGGTAAGGCTGTAAACAAACAATAAATGAACAAGATAATCCAGACTATGATAGGTACTCTGAAGAAAATAAAACAGGTTGATGGTGGTTTGGATGGAAGTCAGGGAAGTCCTCTCTGACATGAACTGGGACTCAGTAGAAGAAAAAGAACCAGTCATGCAGAGATAAATGGGAAGGTTCCAAACATCTGTGATAAATGATTAGCACACACTAAATATTGCTTCTCCATAGTAGTCATCTTATGAACTACAAGCTTGTCCAAGTTATGCTTCCATTACCAGAGACATTTCTTGGAGCTCATGTGTAAATGCCTTGAGAATGAGTGGTTCATCTTTGGATTGAGTTTTGTAAACAGCTAAAAGTCACTTGGTGGGGAGCGGGGTGGGGCAGGGGAAAAAAGTAACTTAGAACCAAGTCTGATTGAAGCTAGGCATCATAATTGAAGGGCCGAGTGTATAAATAGGAATGGTACTGCCAAGTACCTTCAGAGGATTGGCGAGAGGATTAACTAAAACGATGAATGCGAGAAAGTGCTTAAACCACACCCAATCCAGTGAGATCAATACAAATGAACAAACGATATCGAAGCAGCTGCAGCTGTTAGAGTAAATGAGCCTATTTTTCTTCGCGGCTTCGGAGTGGCTCTAAAGGTAATCAAAACCAACAGTTCTTAAAGGTTTATTAAAATAAAATCATTCCCAACGTAGCATCTTAAACTCTCATATTTTGATTCGCTCCCATTCTCTCTGCCCTTGCCTGTGTCAATCACCCTCTAATCCAGACTTTACCACCAGAAACTAGAGTCCATGTATCAGGCCTTTTTCCTGGGTGTTCCCGGCCCAGTACTGCCCCAAGATTTCAGAGCCCGGAGCCTACAAGAGTCAGCGTAGATTCACAAAAGAGTCCCAAAGACTCTCCTCCTAACCTGCACACGGGTCTGCACCAGCCGGGATCCGAACCCGGCATCAAGGCAACCCCGCCAAGAAAAGAAAAAGGTGCATGCTGGGGCGGGAGCAGGGGGTGGGGTGTGGGGGGTGGGAGAGGTTGTCGCCGAGTCTCGTCTAGCTCGTAGGGGTCACGCAGGGTCACGCACGGCGCCGCAGAGCCTGCCGGGAGCTCGGTGAGCAATGGCGACGCCCAGCCTCCGGGGTCGGTTAGCAAGGTTTGGAAACCCGCGGAAACCCATACTGAAGCCCAACAAGCCCCTCATCCTAGCTAACCATGTCGGGGAACGGCGCCGGGAGAAGGGCGGTGAGCAGTCGGAGCCGTGGAGGCCCCAGAGCGGAAGTCGGAGGAGTGCAGAGGGCTGCTGGGTGGGAGGGCCGGAAGGTAAGGGTCTCCTTGTGACTGAAGGTCCCCGCGTTCTGCTCCTCCAGAGGCGACTTGTATCACGGAGATGTCAGTAATGATGGCTTGCTGGAAGCAGAATGAATTCCGCGACGAAGCGTGCAAAAAAGAGATCCAGGACTTCTTCGATTGTGCTTCGAGGGCTGAGGTGACAGGAGGCTCCTGGGGTGCCCTCTTTTGGGAGGAAAATGGGGGGCATACAGTAATGGTTCTTACTGTCTCTTGCTAGGAGATAAGAAAGTCCCTCTCATTCTAAAAGGGCGAGGAAGTTTTTGGAAGCTACCTGAGTCACGCCAAAGTGGGAAAGGTTACTGTTTTGAAGGCATTGTGATCTTGAGCGATTTGTTTCATTGGTTTTAGCTTTACTTGGTGCAAAATGAGGTTAATATTACTATCCACCTTACAGAATTTTGTGAGTGTCAAGTGAAGAGATGAATGGGAAAACCACTTTGTAAAGTTTAAATTGCTGTTCAAATAGACATTGTCTGAAGTAGAACTAAAGATAGTAAAGGACAGGTTGTTTGGTTTCCAGCCTAGACTTAATTGCCAGCTGGCATGGTCGCTTCAGACCATACAGTCATTCTTGGGTCCCAAGTCCTTTTGATGAAAGGGGACTGGGACGATGACACAGATCTCCAGGCTGGTTAATATAATACCTTAGTGTGATTTGGGGTGTTGTGAGAACTGTTAGCTTAGGTCAGGGCCAACTTTGGAGCTGTCATTTAAATTTTTGTTCTGTGTTTTCAGGCAGCCCGAAAAGTGAGATCAATCCAGGAGGACCTGGGAGAGTTGGGGAGTTTACCCCCCAAGAAATTGAATAAGTTGTTACATAGGTTTCCTAACAAACCTCATGTCAGCTGAAAATGGAGAAGCATTTTCAACGACTGGGCTGTAGCTTCTGAGAACTATGCAGAGGCATTTTAGAGATATTTGCACTGCCATGCTGTCTTTGAAGAGTAGGAGGCAAAACACTTTCTTTTACCCTTTGGAATCATTATGTGGGTGGAAATTATGCTTTATGTTGAAATAAAATCCTCTGAAGAGAACTTGGCCTTTTGTTGTGGATTAGGTACTCCCACCATAGTTGAACCTTGTGTCCTCCCCTACACTCTGGAAGGTCTTTGCTCCCTAATTTGCACCAGGTGCAGGACAAAAACCTTTGTCTTGTCCTGCATTTGAAGTCCTGTATACCATTTAATGCCCTTGCCTTTGGATGCATTAAGGATGTTGGAGTCTGTCTATATGCAGTTTTTTGCCATCATCTGTAAGTATTTAGCGACTACCTATTTTGTGCATAACCCCTGCAGGGTGCTGCGGGAATAATCAGAAGTTCACAAACTGATGACCCAAAGGTACTGCAGATGAATTTTATTTGGCCCACACAGTTAAAATTTTGTTTTTAAATTAGCTGGCCACATTCAAAAATAGGAAAAATGTCATAAAAAGCCCACTTTTTAGCTTTTCTTAAAAAAATCAAAAGATCGGGCAACCGTAGTTTCTTATTCCCACATGGAAATAAAGATTAATCAAGTAGAGCTGATTATTGTTTGTCTCCATTCTCCAGGGATCTGGCCACAGGACTCTCCCAAATGATGAGACTGAGACTTAATTGGCAGTTATCTTTGTGTATCACCTGTTCACTTCTCTCATTAAGTTATCTGCCTAGCTGCTGAAGGCATTTACTTTTGTGACCTCCTGATATTAGAACAGTTGTATAGCATTTTATGTATACTCTGCCCTTCCAGGCATAACTGAGTTAACCTTTTCTGTGTACTTTACGGCACATACATCCCTTTAAATGTACAAAGGGATCATTGGGGGTTTTAAAGCTCCAGTGGGATAATTATTAAGATAAAGAAGGGGCCGTGCCTCCTTGACCTACCTGACCTCAATCCTCCCCACCCCCCGCCCCCCTTGCCCCCCCCCCCCCCCCCCCCGCCCAGTTACCTCTTTCTATAGTCCACATACCCCATTGGTGGAGCACTGGGCAGTTGCCTAGTTCTGCAAGCTGTTAGGAAGAAGCTCAGTGCTTAGGCATTTTGGACTAGCCTTGGAAGTTCTTAACCTACAGTCAATAGACTCCCAGTAAGAGGTCTGTGAATATGGATGAGAAAAAAATTTTATCTTTAACCACAACTTAAATTGAGCATTTCAATTAGGGCGGTGGGAAACAAACCACAGTATTACTAGCAATACCTATATGAAATCACAGTATCTCAATATTTAAATTCATCACTAACTTCAATATTATGGTAGTTATTACACTTGCTGCTGGATCTTATTTAATGTATAAATAAAGAAGTACTATGTTACAAATTTGTTTTATTAATATTTTGATAATTGTATTTCAACATAAAAGGTTTCCTTTGTAATTCTTTTGTTTACTTATAAACAATCGGAGAAGGGGGTCTAGGGGCTTCAGCAGGCTGTTAAACGGCCCATGGCACAAAAAAAGGCTATGGACTCAAAGGCCCCACTGACAAACAGTGCAACCATCTCCTGAAATCAAACGCCTTCTTTTCCTGTTGCTTCGCCCATTAAACCCCATTAAAAAGTCTTCTGGAATGCAGGCTTCTGAACTACAATTCCCAGAAGGTGATGCGGCCCCGGGGCCTATCCGGAGTTAGGACAATAACTCCACCCAATGGTTCCTGTGTCTCTTGACAGCCTACAACTCCCGACATGCGTGGCTGCTGCTTATTCCTTCGGGACATTATGGACGCCGGGTCATTGCTGGGATCTGTAGTCGTTTCGTATACTTTTGGGGGTTGGCTTCCTCTTACGGTATCTGGGGGTGGGCTCGAGAAAAAAAAGCAGGAAATGTAGCAATTAAACAGGTTCCTTATATCCGCGCGTACCGGCTCGGGTTCCTGGGCGCGCGAGGGCGGAAGTGGTGGTGGCCGGCGCGGCCGGAAGTTCAGATCAGCTGATGGGGGAGGCGGCGCCGCAGCCGCCAAGAGGCCCCGGCTTCCGAGCGCTTCGTCCGGGCCTTGAATCTCGGAGACTGGCCACGATCCCCGTTCACACCTCGCAGTTGGGCAAGGCCCCGTCCCGTGTCTCTCCCAGGCCTGAGATCCTCGCCCGGCACGGCCGCCCTGAGCGCCCCGGCCACCCCCAGCCCCGGCTCGCCCCTCAGGCCCCGGGCCTCCCCACAGCCCCCGGCCGGCGGCCCAGGCCCCGGATCCGCGGGGGGGGACCCGGCCCCGGGGGGTGCGGGCCCCATGGAGCTGATGTTCGCGGAGTGGGAGGACGGAGAGCGCTTCTCTTTCGAGGATTCGGACCGCTTTGAGGAGGATTCACTCTGTTCTTTCATCTCCGAGGCCGAGAGCCTCTGCCAGAACTGGCGGGGATGGCGCAAACAGTCAGCGGGGCCCAATTCCCCCACTGGCGGCGGTGGCGGAGGTGGCAGTGGCGGTACCAGAATGCGAGGTGAGGGTGAGCTGGAAGGAGGGGAGCGGGCAGGCCCTGTTCCGGCCTTGCTCGAGAGCTGTCCCTGCTCGGGAGCTGTCCCAAGCTGTCCCTGCTCGGGAGCTGTTCAGGACTCGCTTTTCCGGTCTTCCTGGGGCTGCCTTCTCCACACCTGCCTCTGTGTGTGTGTGTGTGTGTGTGTGTGTGTGTGTGTGTGTGTGTGTGTGTGTGTGTGTGTGTGTGTGTGTGTGTGT
>NW_006795130.1:2747855-2751200 GCF_000442215.2 Lipotes vexillifer | reverse complement strand
TGTGTGTGTGTGTGTGTGTGTGTGTGTGTGTGTGTGTGTGTGTGTGTGTGTGTGTGTGTGTGTGTGTGTGTGTGTGTTGGAGTGATGGCTGGGAAATTCTGGGTTGGATAGGATTAAAGACAGAAAGTAGATCTTCTGTGGTTCATTTGCCATAAGAGATGGGGTAAAGGAGAAGAATTCCCTCTTTGACTTGGGAGTACTTACCGAATTCAGCCTGAGGCAGGCCAGAAAATAGAAAAGAATGTGGATAGGGGGTGGATTGTGAAGAAGTGACCACTTGAGGTGTGTCACCCCATTGCAAAGTGTATTGGGAGCTTCTTGATTCAAGGTGATGATCTCTGATCCCCGCTGCACCAAGAAGGGATTCCACCCAGAGCAAAGTGGAGGTGAACTGGCCTACGAGAGGGGTGTCGCATAGGTTTAGATCAGAGACTTGGTTCCTGGCCATATTGAACATCTGTCAGAAGCCAAGCCTGGGACCACTGTACTAAAGCCTTAGATTTCCTTCATCTGGGGCCTGGGGAAGAGTGTGGGTACTTGACTCTCGAGTCTCGTGAAACACTCTTCTTGCTTTTCACTTGAGTTTCTTTCATCCTTGGGTCTTTCTGATGAGTACTGTGAAGAATTTTGCTTTTGTTAAAGAGGATGGAGAAGAGTGATAACAGAAGCCCCGCAGACTCAGGACTCACCACATTCTTTCCTTGCCTTCCTCAAGGCACAGTTTGAGCTTCATTGGAAGTGGACTTTTTTCACCAGTTCAGGGGTTTAATTTGTGATTCTACTCTGGACATTCTAAGGTCCTGTTTTCTAAGAGGCCCCAGAGAGATTTCCAGCACCCCTTAGGGACAGAGAGAAATTTACATGTGTCACCATTTAGGAGTGGTAATATTTACCTTCATTTGGAGAGATAGCATATGCCCTGTACACACACACACATCATAGGTAGTTTCGCTATGGGTCTTCTATGGGCTCTCTGCTTCTTTCATATTTGCATGTGTGGGTAGGCTTAGAGCTCCCTCACTTTGAGGGAAGTAACTGAAGATGGTGGTGAAGATTTTCAACATATTGGTATCTTTATGAACAGGTTAAAATCTAGGAAAGCATGGCATTCCCCCCCTCCCCTGCCAACCCTACCCTTTTTCAACCCTACCTGAAAAAATAAGAAGACTGACTTTTTTTTTTAGAAAGGTTCCTTTCAGCACCATGATTTTCTATATGTCTTTTAATCTGACTAGCAATTTGGTGAGATATGCAGTCTGTTGCGTTTCACTGCTTTTTGATTAAAACAGTGTGAGAAACTTTGAATGGTAGCTCCTTCTTACTCCAGGTGAGTCCAGGAGTGGCAGCCAGGTTCCCTTGGGGTAACCTCTCCACCCCCAACCCACACCCCAGGGCATCCACTGTGGGAAGCCAGGGCTCAGGTGTGCCAAAGAAAGTGCAGACTCTCTCTTGCTTCTGGAGGTCCCTCTCAACTCTTCCGGGCTCTGGCCTGTCTTCCCTCCTTAGATGGAGACATGGAGTCATTTAGAGGGATAGTAAAAAAAAAAAAAAAAGGGGATAGTAAAAAAGGAAGGGACAGTAAAAAAAAAGCAATTAGAGAAGCAAATGCCAGGGGAGATATATACACAATGTAATATGAATCTCAAGTGCTAGGTATATGGGAAATTAGATGCCAAGCCAGGTGAGACTCATTACTTGCTAGGATCCTGGGACACACCTGTTTGGCTAGGAGTTTCTGGGATATCCCTGGTATCTTCTAGCAGGCTGTAGGCTGGGGATTGTTTAGCTCCCTTTCCCCAGATGGAGTCTTAAGGGTTAGTGTATCCTGACAGGAGGGTCCCTTGGTTTTTCATCCAGATGTCCTCTTTCCTTCATAGTGAAGGCGGGGGTGGGGGGAGGGCGCATCAAGATGTGGCATTGGCATCGGTGCCAAGTAATCATGGCCCTTTTTGTTTCCCCTCCTCTTTCCCCTTACTTCAACCTTTGTTTCCAAAGATGGACTGGTGATCCCGCTGGTGGAGCTGTCAGCAAAACAGGTGGCGTTTCATATACCATTTGAAGTGGTGGAGAAAGTTTACCCCCCGGTGCCTGAGCAGCTCCAACTCCGAATTGCTTTTTGGAGCTTCCCTGAGAATGAAGAGGATATTCGGTGAGGCTAAAGGACTGACGGTGGGGAGTGGGGTCCTGATGTTCCACACCGTGCGCTGGGCTTCCCACGGAACAAAGGGCACTGTACTTGGGGCTGTGGTAAGGAGGCAGCCGGGGCAGGGAGTACGTGGGATTTTCCTCAGCACGGTGTGACACTGGGGAGAGTGCCCAGGGCATGGTGGTCTCTGACAGGGTCTGTGGAAGGGTATTTGCTGCATTGTGGCCATGTCTTCTTCTTTACTCCCAGACTGTATTCCTGCCTGGCCAACGGCAGTGCAGATGAGTTCCAGCGAGGGGATCAGCTATTCCGCATGAGGGCTGTGAAGGACCCCCTGCAGATTGGTAAGGGCCCCTCACCAATTGGTACTTCCTGCTCCTCCCATCCCCTGTGTTAAGAATTAAGGAACTACTGCAAGAAGCTGGAGCGGGTTGTCTGAAGAACTGCAGGGCCAGGGTCAAGGGCAGAGACCTGTGTCTTGGTGGCTCTCCCTGACCATACCGATGTTTCTCCCCAGGGTTCCACCTGAGTGCTACAGTGGTGCCACCTCAGATGGTCCCCCCCAAAGGGGCCTACAACGTGGCTGTGATGTTTGACCGCTGCCGGGTCACTTCCTGCAGCTGCACCTGTGGGGCTGGGGCCAAATGGTGCACCCACGTCGTGGCACTCTGTCTCTTCCGCATCCACAACGTGAGGCCCTCCCAATTTATCCTGGCCCTATTCTCCGCTCCACCCCCCCTTCTCTGCTGCATGCCTGGCCACAATGTGAGCCCCCTCTCCTCCCCTACTCTGCCTCTCTGTCCCCAGCTCCGATGTCAGCAAGCCTTTTCCCAGATTGTTTCATTTCTCTCGGTGTTCCTTTCAGGCTTCTGCAGTCTGCCTGCGGGCCCCAGTGTCAGAGTCCCTGTCTCGACTGCAGAGGGACCAGCTGCAGAAGTTTGCTCAGTACCTCATCAGTGAGCTCCCTCAGCAGGTGAGGGAGGGTGACACACCCTCTTTGACTAGTCCAGGGCTGCATATCAGCCTTCCTGTTAGGCCCAGGCCTCCTTGGGTCAATTCTGCCTTTGTGTCCCTTTCCCCCTCAGATCCTGCCCACAGCCCAGCGTCTCCTGGATGAACTCCTCTCCTCCCAGTCAACAGCCATCAATACAGTATGTGGAGCCCCGGGTGAGTGTGGTGAGAAAGAAGGGCAGCAGGAA
>NW_006795130.1:2729676-2747769 GCF_000442215.2 Lipotes vexillifer | reverse complement strand
GCAGGAATAAAGCAAGCTTGGGGGTGCAGAGCGCCACTTACTAAAGGCGAATCCAGGCTTCTACCTCTAGGTGACTGAGTGCCTGTCACCCCCAGACCCCACAGCAGGGCCCTCTGCCTCCGATCAGAGTACTTGGTATTTGGATGAATCAACACTCACTGACAACATCAAGAAGACACTGCACAAGTTCTGTGGCCCCTCCCCTGTGGTGTTCAGGTAAACAGGATCTCTTCATGCCTGTCTGTGGTGGGAGGGGCGCATCCCTCGGGCCATGGCCAGTTTCTTTGTTTTAGTAATGCATACCTCTCCCCCTCCCCCCCCCCCCCCCACCCCTCCCCCCCGCACTGGTACACTGCCTGGCGCATACGACATGTCACTAGTGAAATCAGTGGGTGATGATAATTTTATGTAGTCACAGAGTGGTCTGTCCTTAGGTAGAGCAGGAGTTATTTTGCTTCCTTTCAGCGACTGGGAAACTGAGGCAGAGGGCGATTAAGAATTTTTGTCTGGGTCATACTTTTTCCCCTGTACTCTGTATTTTGACCCCTTTTGTGTCAAAGTCCTGTTGCTCTTTCACCTGCTTTATTCAGCCCCATCTTAGGGTCATCATTTTCCACTCTGCGACTTTCACAGTGATGTGAACTCCATGTATCTGTCTTCCACGGAGCCTCCGGCCGCTGCTGAATGGGCATGTCTGCTGCGCCCACTGAGGGGCCGCGAGCCAGAGGGAGTCTGGAACTTGCTTAGCATCGTGCGGGAGATGTTCAAGCGGAGGGACAGCAATGCTGCCCCCTTGTTGGAAATCCTCACCGACCAGTGCCTCACCTACGAACAGGTAATCCCGCAGAGCTGGGGAGGCCGGTGCTGGCTCATCCTCTCCCTCCCTTAACCACACTCCCCTCTGACAGGGACACTGTGTGGGGCTCCTCTGTTTTCCTCTAAGTTGTTAGGTTCATCTCAGAGTCCTCTTTGTTTCCAGATAACAGGCTGGTGGTACAGCGTGCGCACCTCAGCCTCACACAGCAGCGCCAGTGGGCACACAGGCCGCAGCAACGGGCAGTCAGAGGTGGCGGCCCATGCATGCGCCAGCATGTGTGACGAGATGGTCACACTGTGGAGGCTGGCTGTGCTGGACCCTGCGCTCAGCCCCCAGCGGTGAGTCTCCCCCAAGGCTCACCACCGCCGGGAGATGGGGCCAGCTCTAGACAGACCGAGCCCTCATCTCCTGTACATAGACACACATACCGTTTTTCTAGTCCTAGGGAAATGGGAGGTGCTGAGCATTAGGGTTTCCAGTGATTTATGAGTTCTTTTCCTGAGAGGCTTTCTTCCATCCCTCCTCTAAATAACCCACTTTCCCAAATCCCTGAGTATTCCAGTGATGTCTATGGGGCTGGCTCAAGAAGCGCTTCCTGGGGTCCTTCCCTGTGCCCCACTTCCGGGGAATACCATCTCGCCGTTTCCTCCTGTCCCTGCTCCGCGCAGTGTAGGCCCCACAAGCCCTCCTGGCCCCCGCTTTGTTCCCACAGGCGCCGGGAGCTGTGTGTGCAGCTGCGCCAGTGGCAGCTGAAGGTGATTGAGAACGTGAAGCGGGGACAGCACAAGAAGACCCTGGAGCGGCTCTTCCCTGGCTTCCGGCCGGCGGTGGAGGCCTGCTACTTCAACTGGGAAGAGGCCTACCCCCTTCCCGGTGTCACCTACAGTGCCACTGACAGGAAGCTGGCCCTGTGCTGGGCCCGAGCCCTGCCCCCTCGGCCAGGTGCCTCCCGATCTGGGGGCCTGGAAGAATCCCGGGAGCGGCCCCGCCCTCTTCCTGCCGAGCCAGCTGTGCGGCCCAAGGAGCCTGGGGCCAAGCGCAAGGGATTGGGTGAGGGGGTCCTCTCATCGCAGCGGGGTCCCCGCCGCCTCTCGGCTGAGGGGGGAGATAAGGCTCTGCATAAGATGGGTCCAGGTGGGGGCAAAGCCAAAGCATTGGGGGGGGCTGGCAGTGGGGGCAAGGGCTCAGCAGGCAGCGGGAGCAAGCGACGGCTGAGCAGTGAAGACAGCTCCCTGGAGCCGGATCTGGCTGAGATGAGCCTGGATGATAGCAGCCTGGCCCTGGGTGCAGAGGCCAGCACCTTTGGTGGATTCCCGGAGAGCCCACCACCCTGCCCTCATCCTGGTGGCTCCCGAGGCCCTTCTACCTTCCTTCCTGAACCTCCAGATACTTATGAAGAAGATGGTGGCGTGTACTTCTCAGAAGGGCCTGAGCCTTCCACAGCCTCTGCTGGCCCCCCTGGCCTACTGCCCAGGGAGCTCTGTACCCGGGACGACCTCGCTTCCACAGATGAGAGTGGCAATGGGCTCCCTAAAACCAAAGAGGCAGCCCCTGCGGTTGGAGAGGAGGAGGATGACTACCAGGCGTATTATCTGAATGCTCAGGATGGCGCTGGGGGCGAGGAAGAGAAGGCTGAGGGCGGGGCTGGGGAGGAACACGACCTGTTTGCTGGACTGAAGCCACTGGAACAGGAGAGCCGCATGGAGGTGAGGGGGCTTGGAGGGGACTCTGAGGTTGCCTCTTAGCCATAGCTGGGAGAGGGACCACCTGCCTCTGGTTGCGAGTGACAGGACTTGTGTGACTGTTAGAATCCTGCAGCAGGCTCCTAACTGGCCTCGCTGCCTGCAGTCCATTCTCTTCTCTCCATGTTGATCTTCCTGGAATGTATAATTTTGTCACTCTGCTGCTTAAAACTCTTCAGTGGTTTCCCATTACCCTTAGGCTGAAGATGAAGGTCCTTGGCATGACCTATGAGGCGTCACTTGTTCTGAACTTTGCCTGCTTCTCCAGCCTCATCTAGCTACTATGTCAGTTATACTACACTCAGTTGAGCCGTTCCCGTAGCTTGCCATGCTCTCTCTTACATCCATAGTTTTGTACGGATTGGCCTTTCTGTCTGGAATATTCTTCCCTCATCTTACCTGGTTAGCCCCTGTTCCTTCTTCAGGCCTCAGAGATCTTAGAGACCATGTCCTCTAGGAGGTCTTTCCTGAGACTGCCCCTCTGCCCCAAGTCCCATTGAGGTATCCTGCCATCTGCTCCCCTCTGGACCTTTCCCAGTAGTAGCCAGCCTCACACCTGTTTGTGTGTTTATGTGTCTGTTTCTCTAATGGGCTGTGAGTCTCTGTGGTATACCCAGGACTAGCATAGGGCCCAGTGTATAGCAAGTGCTCATGGGATATTTGCTGCATGAGTGGGTATGGTGTCCTGCAACATGTTTGGTGCCCCTGTCCTCTTTCCAGATATTATTTGCCTGTGCTGAGGCCTTGCATGCACATGGCTATAGCAGTGAGGCCTCCCGCCTCACCGTGGAGCTTGCCCAGGACTTGCTAGCCAACCCACCTGACCTCAAGGTAGAGCCGCCCCCTGCCAAGGTGAGAGAGAACCCCCCTCCCTCCCCAGTTACCCATAACCCTCTCCCACGCCCCACCCCAGGCTAGAATCTCCTCCCTCCATCAAGGCGAGTCAGACTCATCTGCCTGCCTCCTTGTGCTTCCCTCTTTAGGGCAAGAAGAACAAGGTATCTACAAGCCGTCAGACCTGGGTAGCTACCAACACCCTGACCAAGGCGGCCTTCCTGTTAACAGTGCTAAGTGAGCACCCAGAGCACCACAACCTGGCCTTCCGAGTGGGCATGTTTGCCTTGGAGCTACAGCGGCCCCCAGCTTCCACCAAGGCCTTGGAGGTCAGAAGTTCTATCTGAATCTTGCACTGCCATCTCCTCAGAGACTCACACCTTGATCTCCATTGGGGTGATTGAGGTCTTAGTTCCTCCCTATGCCCTCAGGTGAAGCTGGCATATCAGGAGTCTGAGGTGGCCACCCTGCTCAAGAAGATTCCTCTGGGTCCGAGTGAGATGAGTACTGTGCGCTGCCGGGCAGAGGAGCTTCGGGAGGGGACACTCTGTGATTATCGGCCTGTTTTGCCTCTCATGTTGGCCAGTTTCATCTTTGATGTTCTCTGTACTCCAGGTATGATGCCTGACACTGCAGAAAGTGGGGAACTGGGGCAGGGGTAGCTTTCTCTAAAGAGAAACCAAGAGCCCCAAGGCTCTGAATCGCCTGTAAGAAGCATCGGGCAGCTTCATGGAAGGATCTGGAATGATGAGTGTCTTGGGTTTCTTCCCTTTTCATTCTGTCCCATGCCACTTCTGTCTGCTTAACTTACCCCAAATTTTACCCAGTGGTTTCTCCCACGGGTTCCCGGCCCCCAAGTCGCAACTGGAACAACGAGATGCCTGGGGATGAGGAGCTGGGATTTGAAGCAGCAGTTGCTGCCTTGGGTGAGTCTGTCAGTGTCTTGAGCACATCTGTGAGCTAAGCCTGGCGCAGGCCTTGAAGTGCATGAGACATGAGCCCTCTTCTGAAGGGGCTCTATGGTAAGGGGAAAGCCAGCATGACGTGTATGTGCCATGACACATAGTGCCTACGAGACTGAAGAATTGAGGGCAAAAACGTGGGCTATGAATGTTGGGTGTTATAAGGACAGCAAAACAGGACTCTAGGGAAAGGCCTTAGGAAGGGGATAGAGTATGGAATATGGGTTAAAAGATCAGTTAAGTTCTAGGTAGGGGGACAAAACACTGGGAATAAAGACACAGGGGCAATCAAGTCTTCATGAGAGTGGGGAGCCCAACTTCCCTGAAGTGATGGATATGTTGGGGTGATAGAAAGGGCCAAATTATGAAGGTCTTAAAAAGCAGACCAGAGCTTAGGCTGGATGTATTAGGCAGTGGGCACCTTCCATAGGGAAGGTGGGTTGGACCAGGAGAACTCCTTACTTCACATGCTGGTGGCTGGGGAGCCCTGGCCTGTTTACCCTTAGCTGTCTTGCAAGTTATGGCCACTCACAAACCCCATGAGCGCCTCTTTCTCACAGGCATGAAGACAACAGTGAGTGAGGCAGAGCATCCCCTGCTATGTGAAGGCACACGTCGGGAGAAGGGTGACCTGGCCCTGGCACTAATGATCACTTACAAAGACGACCAGGCCAAACTCAAAAAGGTAAGGGATTGAGGTACTGGGATTTCGACAGGCAGAGAGAGCAAATCTTATCACCTTTCTCAGGGGTTTCTAGTATAATGGAAGGGCTATTCTACCTACAGGAGATACTGGGGGAATCTTGGGAACACCTCGTAAGGAACGTGAGAGACCAGTGGTTCTTATAGGAATGCTTGGGCTTGGGGTGGAAGAAGAGAAACAGGGGGCATAAAGTCGTTCATTCATTCATTTATTTCAATATATATTGAATCTCAATATACTTAGTCCTGTGGTAAATGTTATAGGGGATACCAAGATATGTAAGCCAGCCCGTCTTTCAGCAGGTTCTCCTGTGGTTAGAACTGGGAAAGTCTTCCTGAGGAGGAAGTACTAAGCTGTTTCAAGGAGAAAGAAAAGTAATAGAAGTCAGGAGATAAAGGGCATCCAGTCACCGCTTCTCTGTATTTCAGATCTTAGACAAACTCTTGGACCGAGAGAGCCAGACGCATAAACCACAGACACTGAGTTCGTTCTACTCATCTAGCCGCCCAGCCACAGCCAGCCAGAGGTCTCCTTCAAAGCATGGGGGCCCATCTGCTTCAGGGGCCCTGCAACCTCTGACCTCAGGCTCTGCAGGGCCTGCTCAGCCAGGGAGTGTGGCAGGGGCTGGGCCAGGCCCCACTGAGGGCTTCACAGAGAAGAATGTGCCTGGTGAGGTGGGGGCACTGGGCAGGGGGGATGTGTGGTATGGAGCTGTGTTGGGCCCCCCTTTCCCAGGCTCATCCCAATGTCCTGTCTTCCCTACGTAGAGAGTTCCCCACATTCCCCCTGTGAGGGTCTCCCATCTGAGGCAGCTTTGACCCCAAGACCAGAGGGAAAGGTTCCCAGCCGCTTGGCACTTGGCAGCCGTGGAGGCTACAATGGACGGGGCTGGGGCTCACCAGGGCGGCCTAAGAAGAAGCACACAGGTAACAACCCGTGGGATGATATGGAGGGAAGGATATTCCTGAAGGTTGGAGTCTGAATTCTGGAGCTTCTGACTTCTGAGACCGTCTTGTCTTGGGGGCATTAGGCATGGCCAGCATTGATAGCAGTGCCCCTGAAACGACGTCGGATAGCTCCCCAACCTTAAGCCGGAGGCCACTTCGAGGGGGCTGGGCCCCTACCTCTTGGGGCCGAGGACAGGACAGTGACAGCATTAGCAGCTCTTCCTCAGACTCCCTTGGCTCCTCGTCCTCCAGCGGAAGTCGCCGGGCCAGTGCCAGTGGAGGGGCCCGGGCGAAGACAGTTGAAGTTGGCAGGTCAGTGGGAAGAAACACCCTTGTCTTCTGACCTGGCCCACCCCGAGAGCCACATCCCTAGTGTAATCCAACTGTTGTCTCCGTCAGCATCCTCACTTACCCTGGTCTTTTCCAACCTACCTGGACACCCACCTCAGAGAAACCCCAATCCCTGTCCCTACCCCATTGCCCCTTCAGGTACAAGGGCCGCCGTCCTGAGAGTCATGCCCCCCATGTACCCAATCAGCCGTCAGAGGCAGCTGCACACTTCTACTTCGAGCTGGCGAAGACGGTGCTGATCAAGGCAGGGGGCAACAGCAGCACTTCCATTTTCACACATCCATCTTCCTCAGGGGGCCACCAGGGTCCTCACCGTAACCTGCACCTTTGCGCCTTCGAGATTGGGCTTTATGCCCTTGGCCTGCACAACTTTGTTTCTCCCAACTGGCTCTCACGTACTTACTCTTCCCACGTTTCCTGGATTACAGGTAAATCCAGCATCTTGATTTGGGTATGGGAAGGGGATTAATCAATGGTGATAAGTCATAACCTTGTGGAGTTACTGACCTGATAGGAGAGATGCCATTCCCATTCCCATTGCCCGTGCTAACCCCACTCTGCTTTTCTCTCCTTTTCCTGAAGGCCAGGCAATGGAGATTGGCAGCGCAGCCCTGACTATACTGGTAGAATGCTGGGATGGGCACCTGACACCCCCTGAGGTTGCATCCCTGGCTGACAGGGCATCACGGGCACGAGACTCCAACATGGTGAGGGCAGCGGCAGAACTAGCCCTAAGCTGCCTGCCTCATGCCCATGCGTTGAACCCCAATGAGATCCAGCGGGCCCTGGTGCAGTGCAAGGAGCAGGTATTTTTACAGGCAATTGCGGACCTGCTTTGGGGCATCTGGGCAGGGAGGTTGGGTCCAGCTCCTGATTCCCATATCCTGGAGTTCACAAACTATCCAGTTGGTCCTCTCATGGTGACACTTGATATAGTAATGTGCTTTCACATCTGTTACATCCTTTACCTTACAACTCTGAGAACAGGATTATTCGTAGTTCATAGATAAGGAAATGTGGCCTATAGTCTAGGGACCAAGATGATCACCAAGATGGAGTCCTTAGGGAAGGCCTCAGGGAGATGATGGGACTTGGCTGGGAGTAGCTAAATTAGTTTGGAACTGGGACTGTAACCTGGGTCTTGACTTCTACTGGTCAAGTATTTGTTCATTGTGTGAAGCATTCACTGCTCTGACACTGACTCTGGGCACTGGCCCTGACCTTAGGTGCCTCCCCAGGAACCAGCCAACTCTGAGGGAGACATTGGAATGTCATCTAGAACTGTCCCTGAGTAAAGCCCTTCCCCCTTAACCCTCTTTGCCCCTCCCTTCCAGGATAACCTGATGTTGGAGAAGGCCTGCATGGCAGTGGAAGAGGCGGCTAAGGGTGGGGGCGTATACCCCGAAGTGTTGTTTGAGGTTGCTCACCAGTGGTTCTGGCTATATGAGCAAACAGCAGGTGGCTCATCCACAGCCCGTGAAGGGGCTACAAGCTGTAGTGCCAGTGGGATCAGGGCAGCTGGGGAGGCTGGGCGGGGGCTGCCTGAGGGCAGGGGGGTCCCAGGGACTGAGCCGGTTACAGTGGCGGCGGCGGCAGCAGCAGTGACAGCAGCCACAGTGGTGCCAGTCATCTCGGTGGGGTCCAGTTTATATCCGGGTCCAGGACTGGGGCACGGTCATTCCCCTGGCCTGCACCCCTACACTGCTCTACAGCCCCACCTGCCCTGCAGCCCTCAATACCTCACCCACCCAGCTCACCCTGCCCACCCCATGCCTCATATGCCCCGGCCTGCCGTCTTCCCTGTGCCCAGCTCTGCATACCCACAGGTGAGTATGCAATGTTCTACTGGAGACTGGGCATGTGGGAACACATTGGGAGTTCACAGGGGGTTGGGGTGGGGTACTCCGGGAGGATAACAGGGCTGTCCAAAGAGTCCTGGTGAGGTGGCGGGAGTTGGGGGACCCAGCCTAACTAAGATAAGAAATGCAGGATACCCAGCTGTGGGATGAACGGGGAAGAGCTACATCCTAATATAATTTGGAATCTTCATTTTCTTCCCGCCTCTAGGGTGTGCATCCTGCATTCCTGGGGGCTCAGTACCCTTACTCGGTGACTCCCCCCTCACTTGCCGCCACTGCTGTGTCTTTCCCCGTCCCTTCCATGGCACCCATCACAGTACATCCCTACCACACAGAGCCAGGGCTCCCACTGCCCACCAGTGTGGCCTGTGAGTTGTGGGGACAGGGAACAGGTGAATGGAGGGGAGGCACACGGGGCAGGGGAGGGGGGGAGGGAATCCTCCCTGTCACTCTCTGGGCTCTGAGTTCCTCATGTGGCTTTCATCCCACCCTCAGTGAGCAGTGTCCATCCAGCTTCCACGTTTCCGGCCATCCAGGGTGCCTCACTGCCTGCCCTGCCCACACAGCCCAGCCCTCTGGTGAGCGGGGGTTTTCCACCACCCGAGGAGGAGACTCACAGTCAGCCTGTCAACCCGCACAGCCTACACCACCTGCACGCCGCCTACCGTGTCGGTGAGAGGAGGGCCCTTCCTGTGCCCCCACCTGCAGCTAGAGGCTCTTCCGTGACCCCTCCCCACCATACCTCTTAATTGGTTTACCGTGGGGTCAGGTACCAGGCTGAGGTAGAGGGTAGAGGACGCACCCTCACCATGTGCCCACCCTTTTCTCCCAGGGATGCTGGCACTGGAGATGCTGGGTCGCCGGGCACACAATGATCACCCCAACAACTTCTCCCGCTCCCCCCCCTACACTGATGATGTCAAATGGTTGCTGGGGCTGGCAGCAAAGCTGGGTAACACCTCCCCTCCCCAGGACCATTGTCCGCCCTCACCTGCTCCCCCCACCTTCCCATCCCAGACCTCCTTCCTAGCTCTTGCTCAGAGTTGAGGCCTTGGTCGGGTATGTGTGCGTGCGCGAGGGGCGGGGGGCTACCTCAGCTCCTGGGGTGGAGGGAGGCTCTCTGCCAGGCCAGAGCTGAGAGATTAAAGTTGGGTCCCTAGGGCAGAGGTGGCCACCCCCGTCTCATGCCCCTCCCCCTGCCCCCCAGGAGTGAACTACGTGCACCAGTTCTGTGTGGGGGCAGCCAAGGGGGTGCTGAGCCCGTTTGTGCTGCAGGAGATCGTCATGGAGACGCTGCAGCGGCTGAGCCCCGCTCATGCCCACAACCACCTGCGTGCCCCGGCCTTCCACCAACTGGTGCAGCGCTGCCAGCAGGCATACATGCAGGTGATAACCCAGGAAGTATGGAGCAGGGTGGAACACCTCCTGGGCAGGCAGGGAACAGATCACCCAGCACGCCAGGGTGGAGGGGCCTGGTTCTGTGCTTAGTGGCTTATCCTCCCCACGTCTTCCAGTACATCCACCACCGCTTGATTCACCTGACCCCTGCCGACTACGACGACTTTGTGAATGCGATCCGCAGTGCTCGCAGCGCCTTCTGCCTGACACCCATGGGCATGATGCAGTTCAACGACATCCTGCAGAATCTCAAGCGCAGCAAACAGACCAAGGAGCTGTGGCAGCGGGTCTCACTCGAGATGACCACCTTCTCCCCCTGAGTCTGGCCCCCCTAGGGCCCTATACAGGGACACAGGCCTGTGGCTATGGGGACCCCTCACAAAGGGGGAATGAATCTTGGCTGGACAGATCATCCCCACTCAGTTCCCTGGTAGCCCAGACTGGCAGCTGTTCTTGGGGCCAAGATGTCTCAGACCCTAGAAGCCTAGGGTTGGGGGAGACAGCCCTGTCTGGGAGGGGGCGTTGGGTGGCCTCTGGTATTTATTTGGCATTTATAAATATATAAACTTCTTTTTTACTCTCGTCTGCCTGGGCCTTTCCCTTCTTTCCCTCCATGTGTGGATGAACCTTGAACTGGGGCAGAGGAAAATCTTGATACTTGCTTTTATTCTAGGTTTCTCCCACTCCAGTGAGGCAGACAAAACAGAAAAATAAGGGTGTTTATTAAACTCATTTCTAGCCCACACCTAGGGCTCATATTCAGCTCTATGAGCCACCGTCTGACCTCATCCCCATTCAATGTGAATGACATTAGAGAGGCCGGGCCACAGGTAGATCCCATTGATCCCACAGTAAGGGGTCCCTCCCACGGCCACTATAGATAGATACACTGCTGGGGATAAAGAGGGAAAGCATTGGATTAATACGTTCCTCTACACCCTGCCTGGACCCTCTCATTTCCCCCCCCACCTTCCAAGACCATGGGCCAAAGGTGCCTAGTACCATCTTGTGGGGTATCAAGGGAAGCCCCTTTATTAGACCCCAGAGCTATGGGAAAGGGATGCCCTTCCCTTCTTAGCCATCCCAGGCCTCGAGGCCACTGAGGTAGAAGGGGGAGGGGCCAGGCCACTCTAATCCCCCTTGTGGGCCCTGCTCTGGGCTTGCCCCTTAGGGAAAAAGGGGGCTTTTGCTGGTACGGGAGGCTGATACATCAGCCCGGACTGGAATGCTGCAGTTCTTCCCGAAGCCACGAGGGCACTGGCTGTCCAAGCCGGCTCAGCAGCTTCGACAGCTCCAAATTATGGTTCCGGAAAAAATCCGTAAGGAAAAGGCGGGACTAACAGGAGAAAAATGAAGTCAGAAATGGTAAGGAGTGGACAAAATCAGATCTTACAGGTGGAAAGGGATACCCTGTCCCTGGCTTTGCTTACCTCAGTGTCCATATCTGGGTACTTCCGGCCTTTGCTCTTGCCTAGACAACGAGTCTTGCCACCTTCAAGTCCCTGGCACCAGAATCCCTTATCTTCATCAAACCTGCTCAACAAGAAGAGGCCATTAGGTGACAGAAAAGAAATCCAAGCCTCATAAACGTACACTACCTCTCCCAGCCCAGAGGGACACATGTCTCTCCTTGCAAGACAGGGTAAATCCATGTCTCTTCCAAACAGACACGGTCAACCTGCTTCCCCATTTCCCCCAGTCATCCTCCCCTGGGTCATGCTCTCCCACCTGAGGGTCCGTGTGTAGTTCAGAAAGGGTGTGATACCCAGGAACTTCTGGATGCTCTCCATTGAGGCAGCTGGGTTGGTACGCAGTTCTTGCCCATCCACAATCAGCAACTAAAGGGACAGGGATGTGGTTCCCTCTGTATTCCTTAGAAGCCTCTGGGCTGAAGGGAAAAGGAGGGGAAGGGGACCCCCATGTGGGCTACTGGGGAACTGTACCTGTCCAGAGGGGTAATATGTCAGCCAGCGTTGTAGATGGGTGGAATAGTAGCCAGGGACAAGACAACGGTCCTGTAAGGAGCGAAGTGCCAGAGGGGCATGGGAGGAGGCTGAAATCACCTGGTAGAAGGTATAGTTCAGAGCAACTGGGTCTCCATGTGCTCGCTGATGCTGAAGGACAAGGAACAGGAAGGCAAGGAATTGGTGATTTGACAGCACTGTTCTGCCCTTACTCTTAGTCTAGTGAACAGACAGCATAGGCACCCCTCCCCAAGGCACTAGCTTAGTTTCCCTACCCTCATTCCTTTCTGTCTCTCTAGCAGTCACCACCTCTCTTAAGTTCTGATGTGTGCCTAGCTTCAGGCTCACCTGGTACCAGGAGTAGGCCCTGTCAGCAGGGTTGGTGAGCACAGTGATGATCTTGGCTCGCGGCAGGAGGGCAGCCCCCCGACGTGGTACAACCTCTGAGTCAAAGTAGGTGGCACTTTTTTCAAACAGGAAATCAGTGCTGGCATTAGAAGGGACAGGGAAGAAATCCATGTACCTAGGAAGTAGTAGAGAGGAGAGGCAGAGAATTTGCAGAGTGAAGGGGCCAGACATCTGTGCTGGGAGAAGCTGGAATGGGGTATTTTAGGGGAAGGGAGTGTCCTGAGAAGCATTCCAGGTCTCACCAGTCAATGCCCTTGTGGTAATTAGGGCCGCTGAAGAACTGAATCTCCTCAAAGGTGCTGGGGCTTGGGAAACTGCTAGTCACAGCTGGGTGCAGGCTCAGGAAGAAGTGAATAGCTGTGGTCCCTAAATGGGAGAGAAAGTCCAGGCCATTGTGGGAGAGAATCCACCTCAACAACATCAGCTTGAAAGACGTGAGAAAATAACCACTCTGGGTGGTAAAATACCGTTTGGCCAAACTAGAGCGAGAAAAGGAACGCCTGAGAGAGGCCCAGGGAAGGGTTAAAATGGTAGTTC
Source organism: Lipotes vexillifer (assembly GCF_000442215.2). Lineage (NCBI taxonomy): Eukaryota > Metazoa > Chordata > Mammalia > Artiodactyla > Lipotidae > Lipotes > Lipotes vexillifer. The sequence goes on along the minus strand of NW_006795130.1, from coordinate 2,735,247 downwards.
TCAGCCTTGATTGTACATCAGAATCACTTGTGGGTCTTTCAAAAAACTCAACAGATGATTCTGATATATAACCAAGTTAAGAATCACTCAAGGGACTGGATTAATGAGGGGTGGGTATGAGAAGGGAGTTCCTTGGCCAAAGAATTCTTTGGGTTTAAGGCAAGGCAACAGAAGTTGCCTAAGGATGATTCACCTGTCTTCTGGGGTCCCACAATGAGGAACTTGGGGAGCCGATCACAGGTTTTCTCCTTGGACCAGATATCTTTGTGCCTCTTGTCGTCACAGGGATTCTGAAGGTGAGGCCAAGAATCAGATAATCTTTTCCTCAACGGCCACCCCCATCACGTCTCTAGGTCAGCCTGAGTTCCACCTATACCTGCCAAAGGGGGCTTTGCTCTTGAGGGAAGAGGTCAAAGTACTTCCGTGCGAGAGGGACAGGAGGAAGGGTCTGTAGGCGCAGCCGTGTCCAGCACTGCAGAAAGCGCACCAGGCTCTCAAAGGTGTACAGGCCCAGCCGATCATTTCCATAATTAGACAGATGAGTCATAAAGATGCTGATCTGAAAGGGGGTGCCTGCATGTCAGATTTGGAGAGCCTATCCCACTTCAGAAGTGGGCTCGGTGAGCAAAAGTCTCAGTATGCAAACACTTTGGCCGTCCAATCTTCTAGCCCTTCCTCTCGGCACCTTACCGGATTAAGCAGCACTGTCAGAAAGAGTTCTCCACCTCGGATGCTCCGGTCTAGTTCGCGAGAGCCTCCGGGATACTCATTATAGAAGATCGTGTGAGTGAAGAGGCCACACGTCTGCCGTGGCAGCACCTGAAGGGAAAAGAACAGACAGGGACAGATGAGATTTGAAAGGTAGAATGAGAAGTAGATTAAGGACAAAAGACCTGAGGCATTAGGATTCCCTGGGTTTGCAGAGGACTCAGTCTGAAGTTACAGCAACATAGCTCTTGCTACGTGCATTATGACTTTTCATCTCTCTACCCCTTATTACATGGACGAACTTGGACAATGCATGTTGGAGGCTGTCCAAATGTGGGAGTTTGATTCAAGTCTGTATTGGGAGTCCCTCACCATAATGCCATTGTGAATGAAGCCACGGCGGTAGCGGGCAGGGCGGAGATGGGGATACTCCTCAGTGCTGGTCACCTGGATGCCCCACACGGATTTCCAGGCCTCATAGAGCTGTGTGTGGATGGGATACACGCCGGAGTGGTGGGGGGCCACAGCGTACCCCAGATCCGTGGGAATCCCATGCTCCTGGGAATGGCAGAGACTCTCACCAGGACCTGGTGAGGTTTGGGTAGTAGAGGGTAAAGAGGGTGGGGATGCCTCCACAGAAAGTAAAATGGAAAGGGTGGGGAAAGGGTACCCCATTAGGGTAAGGTTGAGAAGGAAGCATCATCTTTGGGAGAAAGTATGGGGAAGAGATCCAGGGGTCTCACCAGAGCAAACTGTTTGTTGAGCCTCATCTGGTCAGCCAGCACGGAGCGATTGTGGAACAGGTGTGGCTGCATGTGGCTCCACATGTGGGGGAACCACCAGAACTCTTGGCGGTGCTTCAGCAGCATGTCGTCCCCTGCATCCTCCTCCTCTGTCCCTATGACCACACACTGACCACTGACCACGGCCGGTCAGCCCCTGTGCCCTCCTTTGTTCTGTAACAACACTGACCACTTTCCATCCTTGGGACAACATTGCTGACCTCTGCCCACCTAAGACTGTCTATTTTCCCGATTGCCAACCTGCCCTCCAGCCACCCATGCTAACCTAAATTCATACCCACTGCTAGCTCCTCACAGCATTCTGACCCCAAATCTTGCCCCTTTTCTCCAACCTGTCTGCCCAGGAGGATGGACAGTGGAGAGACAGATCAAACTGAGACTGATACGCTGAAGGAGCAGGGGAATAAGCTCACCAGTATGATAGAACTTGCCCGAGAAGCCCAAGTTGAAGGTGAAGTTGGGGACTAAGGTCCTGAGTTTGTTCTGGGTGGTCAACAGAGCCTGAAAGAGTAGCAGGGACATGAGAAATCAGGAGACTAAGAAGGAGAAAAATGAGAAGTAGCATTCTTCTTGCCTAGAAAGGGTAGGGAGCGTTATCTATGACTAGCTCAGAATCAAGGAAGGGAGTCTGATAGGACAGAGCTTGAAACAGCTTCTAAGGAAAGAAATGAGTCAGGAAAAAGAAAGACTGACCTCAACATCAGCCACCTTCATGCGGGTTCCTTCCTTGCCCACAAAGATGTCATCGATGTCTACCAAGATGTAACGGTCAAGGTCCAAGCAGAGGCGCTTGCCAGTGAGGTACGCAACAGCATCGACAAAAACGAGTTTGTGAAGCCAGAAGGAGAGGCCATGGCCAAAGAGCACCCGCTGGATGCCATCGTGAAGCCCCAAGTCCTGTACCACAGTGGGAAGCCGGGCCCGGCGAGGTAAGGGTCCTGGCACCGGGGGCTCAGCTGGTCGAAGGCTGGCAAGAAGCACTGGTTCATATGTGCTATGATTGGATTGGAAGATGGTCCAGTCATCACCGGGAAGTGGACCCGGCTCCAGGCGGCTGGGGCGTGTGAGATGCAGTAGTGGGGCAGAAGGATTCACTTGGTAGTCCTGGAGCCCCAAGTTTGAATGTAGAAAAAGGGGAAAGCCCTTGAGCTGGGCACTAAGCAAGCTATGCTCATGGGCTCGGAAAAAGCCAATGATGCCCACACCATACTCCACACAGTACCGGTCTAGCAGTTCCCGACTCCAGGTATCCAGGTTGACATACTTGAGCAGGTTCTCATAAATGACCAAGACATACCGACCACGGGTATGATCAGTCAGTGTGGGCATGTCCCCTCGGCCAGGTGCTAGCTCAGTGCTGTAACGAAAACGGCTAGACTCCAAGATGGCCACAATCTCCTGCCCCAGCTGTGAGTATGCGCTCTCCACAAACACAAGGACCACGGGTTCAGTTCGTGCTGTCTCTGGCGGCCTGGGGGGCCGGGGTGGGACTGGAGGCCGTACAGGGCCAGGACCAGCTGCCCCACCACTACTGCAGTCTCCCAAGGGCAGGGGCAATGGTTCCTTGGCCTTGGGGCTGGTGGATACGTAGTAAGCCAAGAAGCCCATGGAGCCCAGACTGAAAGCGATCAGCAGCAGTATGAGGCGGTGCAGTTCCAGCTGCCGAGCTGGGCGTACCACCTTCCACAGCTTGAGCATGGCGGGGGAGGTGAGGCAGGGATGGGGACCACCTTAGGGGATGGGAGGTGGGAGTTCTATAGGCTGAGGCTCTCTTGGGAGGGTAGAAGGATATGAAAAGAGGGGAAAGGGATTCCTGCAGGGTCAGTTCCCTGAAAAGGTGGGCACAAGTCCCCTTAGTATAGGATAGGGGAGGTAGAAGGGGCAACAGGGGGCAACTGGACAGAGTCCATTGGTCTCAGGTCACCATGGCCCACTGGCCCATGGCTTCAGGATGCAAATCTAGCCAGGCTCCACCTTTGGTCCTGGCTGAGCTCCTCACATCAGAGGTCAGCAAAGTTCACAATCTCTGCCCTCACTACCTGTAAGACAGAAATCAATGGTTATTTCTCTCCTTGAAACTGTGTCATTAATCCATTCCCCTCTTCACCCCATTTCTCTTACCTCCTGCTCACAGGATGGTTTGTTCTCCAAAAAAAAAGCTCCTGTAGAAGAACAACATAATCTGAGTCTCATACGTCAGCTTCACAGCCTGTTCCCTTTCTTAGAATACTGTCTAAATTCTCCTCCCTGAGCTAAGCTCAGAATTGAAGCAGTATATCCAAGGTCTGGAAGGGAACAAATTTCCCATCGACAAGAGGCCAAACAGCCCAGGAGGCTGAAAATGAACCTGCTCTGAAAGGAGTTCCCAACCCGTGACAGAGCAGTTGGTCAGCCAGCAGGAGCTCTGTTCGTCCTGTGAAGAAGGGGCGGAAAGCCCCAGAAGTCCCGTGCTCCAACAAAATATCAGATAAGAGGAAACTCATGTGTCTGTTAATCTTCCTCATCTATCAAACCCAACACCACAGGCTAACAGCACTAACGAACTTGCAGGCAGGTGGGGAAATTCCAGAGGGAAGAGAAATGGTGCTAGCTAATCATTCTATTATCATTCAAACCCAGAACCTGGGGATTCTCTTTTCCATTGCTTGGGAAAAATTACCCATCCCTCCCCTTTATCTCACTTGTGCCAGTGTCAGGAGGGGTGATAACAATGTAGCCCCAGAGCAGGCCACATCACTGGCACCTAAGAAAAGCTAGAGAAATGAGTCCAGAGCTTGTCTCCCTATCCACTCCAGTTCTCTTTCCTAACTTAGCCTAGGTGGTACTACACTCTCACCCCTGAACAGCTCAGAAGGGTCCTGAGCTAGCCTGGAGAGACATGAGGGATTGAGTCCTGTTACAAAAACAGAGCGAACTGAATGGGGCTGGATGACAGAGAGCAACAGGAGCTTAAGCAGTATACAATCAATAATAGAGAAGGAGTAAGAACAGTCGGATCAGAAAATAGTTTTAAGCAGACCTAATTCCGGAGACTTTTTTCCTTAAGTAGATAGACTACTTCTAGAAGCTTTACCGTCACTCTCCCTACCGTAGTCACTCGAAGTAAGGCCAGTGGCTGGAGATCTCTCTCTACCACACATCCCACACACACACATACCCATCTCCGGGTGATTAAGCAGAGATGGGGTCCTTCAGAACTGAGAGAGACAACATAAGAACAGTTCTGCTTTGGCCTGGGTAAAACTAATTGGTGTGAAAAGAGAGCTGGGAAAGGATCAAAATGGTGACGGGAAGGGATGAATCCTAAGAATTAGAGGAAACTTTTTGGGGCAAACACAGTAGTGAGAAGAAGTCACTGTGGGGAAGCAGATACTGGGGTTGTATCACCCACGAGGTTAAGAATAAGAGTTAACATTTACTGAGGGCTTACACTTTGCCAGACATTCTTCTAAGAGCTTTCCATATATCTAATGCTCACACCGGCCCTAAGAGGTAACTAATATCCCCATTTTACATATGACTATTTTGAGGTCCAGAGAACTTAGCAACTTGCCCAGGATCACACAGCTCAGTCAGTGGAGGAAATGGGATTCAACGTCAGGCCTGTCAGGCTCCAGCCCTGGTCTTAACCACTGCATTTTAGCTTCGAACCTAGAAGCAGCAGCAATATTCAGGGAAGGGGTGATGAGGGAGTACTAGGATGGGAAGATAAATGCTGAAGCGGGACCGCGGCAGGGAGGGGGCTAAAGGTGCGGGCGCAGCAGGACGAGAGCAACAGAGGGGGGTGCTGGGGAAGGCGGGGGTGTGGGCCCCGCGCTGGGAGACCGACAGTGCAGATGCCGCGGGAGAAGGGGGACCGAGCAACGACACGGGCGTGGGGGGCTGGCACACGGGGGTCGCGGATGGAGGGCCCTGCTGGTGGGAACATGGGCTTACAGGTGGGTATGGAGAGAGTCGGGCGTGGAGCATTAAAGGGGATGGGGCAAGGGGCGCGTGGAGGAGTCTGCAGGGACATTGGGGCGGGCGTCGGGCAGGGGGGAGCCCCGAGGGGAGAAGGAGC
>NW_006795130.1:2729247-2729666 GCF_000442215.2 Lipotes vexillifer | reverse complement strand
GGGGAGGGGGGGGGGGAGCGCAGGCCGCCCCGAGGGGCGGCCGGGGACGCCCCTGCGGGAGGTTTCGGTGGCCACACTGAGGGAAGTCTGTGAGGGGAGAACTGCGGGGACCGTGGCTGGGGGCCACACTGTGAGCGGGGGGTTTCCTCAAGGGCGGCTCACCCGGCGGACTGGGCGGCGTCTCCGCTGTCCCCGGGATCCGCCACGTCCCGGGGCTGCCCGGCTTCCCTGCTCTCGGGGCCTCGGGCTGCGTCGCGGCGGCTCCGCCATCTCCGAGCGAACGCTCTGCCGCAGCCGGGCCCAACCACCGCTCCCAGCGGGGGGAGGCGGCGCACAGCCGCTCGCGGCCCCACTTCGGGTCCCCCCCGCCTCCGGGCCGGGCAGCCGCGCTGCCGAGGTGCCGGGCTGCCGAACGGTGT